>NC_068421.1:45475146-45660137 GCF_023373465.1 Oncorhynchus keta | reverse complement strand
TTCACAGATGTGACAGGCTTAAATTTAAAAAATAAATAAATAAGTTATTTAAAAAAAAATATATATATATATATATATATATACATACATACATACATACATACATACATACATACATACATACATACATACATACATACATACATACATGTACATACACATACACACAAAGAACAATTAAAAATAAACATATACATATATAAAACTTGCAGCAGCACTATCAAGGTTCTTATTAGCTATTTCTAGCCTTCGCTGAGACGACGAGCAAATCATTCGTTTTTAGATTTTACAGCACCTTACACAATGTATCTGCTCATTTCCCTAATCTCCCCATTCACTCTGTACAGTTTGAAATACAGTTGAGTAGTGGAGACCAGAGTCTACCAAACTTGGGCTGCCTCTTGTGGAGGTCATAAGTGAGCTTTTCAAGAGGGAGAAAGTAAACAATCTGGTCAATCCACATTTTAAATGTAGGAGAGGTATTAGAGGCCCACAATAGAATAATACATTTCTTAACAAAGTATGTAATAGTCATAAGCATATTGTCTCTGTCAGGATCAAGAACAAAGTCCTGCTGGGCATTAAGAAGATAGATACACGGGGTCATATCACACTGTATGTCTAGTATTTTCTGTGCAGAATCTGGCAATCTCACTACAGCTCCAAAATACATGCATATAGGTTTCACTTTCAGAGGTACATCTTTTACAGTTTGGAGACATGTCTGTTTTCATTCTATGGAGTCTCAAAGGAGTGTAATACATTTTTTACAAAAATGTGTAATTCGATCCTTTCATTTTTACATTAGTAGAGGAGCAGTATACCCTGTCGCAAACCTCCGTCCATAACTCATCACTGATAGTCAGACCAAGGTCCTTTTCCCAGATTATTTTCAAAGGAGTAAAGGAGGAGCCTCCTTTCTCAGAAAGGAGTCTATAGATATAAGATATGTTGCCTTTAATGGATTGTGCTGTGACAAGAAGGGTTTCAACTGAGTTCTAAACTTCCTCTTGGAAGTAAATGAGGAAATGACATGTCTAATTTGAAGATATATATATTTTTTAAATGTGGATCTTGGTACATTGAATTCATTGCAGAGCTCTTGAAAGGATTTCAGTGTAGTGGTTTTCTGATGAAATAGGTCTGAAAAGATTCCTAGAGTATGCCAAAGATTAAAGTTGGCATCCCTCAGGGCGTTTAGCAAGTGAGAACATATTTGGGAGGAAATGCCCAGGTATTTCTTACAGTCCCTCCACGCTAGTAGGGTGCTGTAAATCACAAAGGTTTTGGCTATGTTGCCCACTTCACTAAAGTTATTAATGAATATAATTGAGCTTAGGGGCAATGAACCAGAGGATTGGGCTTCTATCTGAATCCACGTTGACTCTTGTCTGTGTGATCCATGTTAACATGTTGTGGATTTGGGACCAGTAGTACAATTGAAGGGAGGGAAGCGCAAAACCACCCTTAGATTCAGGTTTCGATAGAGTGGAGAACTTGATCCTAGGTTTTTTATTGCCCCATATAAATTTGTCGATACCTTGGTTAGTTGTGTCTAAAATGGGAGGGATTTCTCAGGGTTGGATATGTAAAGCAAGACATCGTCAGCGTAAAGCAAAATCTTGTGTTGCAGGCCGACTGCAGAGACACCCATAATACTTGGATTGCTCCTTATCAACTCTGCCAGAGGCTCCGCCCCCAACAAGTAGAGCAGGGGGGACAGCGAGCACCCTCTTGTGCCCCGTTCCAGAGGGAATCTGTCAGAGTTCAGTCCGTTAGTAGTCACCATGGCATTTGGATGAGAGTATAGTGATTTGATCCATTTAATAAAATTTGGGCCCATATTGAACTTTTCTAAGACTGAAAACAGAAAGCTCCACTCCATCCTGTCAAACGCCTTCTCAGCATCCAGTGAAGCCAGCAGGACAGGGGTCTTCTGTGAGTTTACTTGATCAATAATATCAAAAAGATGGCGAATGTTATCAGAAGAGTATCTGTCACTAATAAATCCAGTTTGGTCCACTTTTATTGTTTTGGGAAGAAGAGTGTTTAGTAGTCGAAATCCAACAAGCTTATGGGCCGGAAGGACGAGCAGGATAGAGGGTCCTTGTCTTTTTTGTTCAACACTATAATGCGAGCTGTGTGCATTGAATCTGGGAGAACTCCGTTTTTGCAAAACTCCTCTAGCATTGGCATGAAGATAGGGCTGAGCTGGGGCCAAAAAGCTTTGTAGAACTCTCTGGGGAATCCATCTGGGCCTGGAGACTTATTAGGTAGCATGGAGGTAATTGCCACCAGGATCTCCTCAGGAGTGAAGGGGGAGTTGAGATCTTCTTGGTCGGTCTCTGATAGTTTTAGGTAGCGAGATTCCCTCTAGGAAAGAGTAGAGTTCTGCCTCCGTGTGTTTTCTCTCAGAGGTATATAGTTTGCAGTAAAAATCATGAAAAGTTCAATGGATATTTTTTGGGTCATATGTGACCTCGTCCTCTGCTGTTCGGATAGCCATGATTGTACGCTCCGACTGCTCTTTTTTAAATTGGTAAGCAAGAAATCTACTAGGCCTATTGCTATACTCATGGTATTTCTGTTTAGTAAAGAAAACTTTTTTTAAATCTCCCGAGTGGAGTCCAAATTCAGTTTGGCTTTGGCTGCTTTAAGTTGAATCCAGGAGGTGCTGTCTGGGGATTGTTTATGTACTTTTTCACAGAATTCCAGCTCCCTCTCGAGATCTAGCCTGTGTGCTTCCATTGCTTTTTTTCTTAGAGGAAGCATATGCAATTAGATGACCTCTTAGTGTGGCTTTAGCAGCGTCCCACATTGTGGACGGAGAAACAGGAGAATCTTTGTTGTCTTGTGTGTAGTTGTCTATCCATGTATGGAAGGCTTCGTTTGATAACATGGAGGTGTTGAATTTCCAGCTCTTTGACCTCGGGATGTTTTTGCAGAGGTCAAAACGGAGTTGGACAAAGGCGTGATCTGAAAGTGCCATGAGTCCGATTGTACAAGTGGCTGAATTTATGAAACTCTTTGAGATAAAAATGTAATCTATACGGGAGTAGGTGTTATGGACATTAGAGTAGTATGTATAGTCCATAGATGAGCTATTAGTCTCCAGATCTATCAGTCCCATCTCTTTAGTAAGAGAGTTCAACATCTTTGCAGATCTAGGATTTGTGGTGGGGACTTGAGATCATTTGTCTAGGGTTGGGTTAAGGGTAAAATTAAAATCTCTGGCAACCACACCAAAGGAAACACAATTCTCATTGAACAGGGTTATCATTTTTGACATGAAAGCAGGCGTATCTGTGTTAGGGGCGTATATATTTAAGATAGTAATTGATTGACCATACAGTGACCCAGTTATCAAAATAAATCTCCCCTCCGGATCAGATATGTTTTTGTCAATTATGAATGGAACATTCTTATGGATAAGTATGGCTGTACCCCTACTGTTTGATTTGAAAGATGAGAAATACACCTGTCCCACCCAAGCTCTGCGGAGATTGGCATGTTCGGCATCACAGAGGTGTGTCTCTTGTAATAGCGCAATGTCTGCTTTTTCCTTTTTTAGAGCACATAGTATCTTTTTCCGTTTTATTGCATGTCCTAGACTATGGCGGTTCCATGTCAATAGATTTAAGGTGCTAGTCATCGTCATCGAGCAGTAATCGAACTTTAGTGCAAGTCATCTCTGGGTAAAAGTGGAAAACAGTTACAGCTGCGTTCACATAAAAGGAAAATGAATGGTGTACATAAAATAATAATCTCAGAACACCCCAGCCGAGTTCCCAAACAACTCAACACATCCCGTTGGATCTATTACCCTCCCGCTCAGTCTCAATTCTGAGTTCCAAAAAAACAAAAACCGGGAACAGTTAGCAGCGCACAACGTCTCCCCCTCCCCACCAAATAAATGCCTCGTCCTCTCCGCCCCGCATTGAGTAAATGACAAAGTAGACCAGACCACATTAAAAAAGGGAGAAAATAAAATCAATAGCCCAGCCTACATATACCTCCCCCAAGGGACATAGGGAACCACAAGTAATAATAGCAAAAAAAAGGGGAAATAAAAGTAGGCTGAAACGTTAGTAGGCCTAGGTTACGCTATAGAGCCTATCCCTCAGCTAAAGGAAAATAAATATAGATTGGGCGGCTATAATGGGTCTTTGGATATCGGCTATATGTTGTCTTACCTCCTTTAGTAATAGCGTTAATCGCATTTAGTCAATTGTCTGTTTCTCATTGACCAGGATTGTCTTTCAAAAAACGTTTTGCCTCTTCGGGAGTTTTGAAGTGTCGCAAGGCTCCTTGGTGAAGAATCCTGAGCTCGTTTGGGTATTTGAATCCCCTGAAGATGCCTCGGTCAATGGAGTATTTCTTCACCTCGTCAAACCTTCGGCGTATTCCAGCTGACAGGTCCTGGTGTAAAGTGAGTTTGGCGTTTCCCACTGTGATGGTGTTGATTTTCGCCTCCTGTAGGACTCGTTCCTTGTCGGTGAATCTCAGGAAAAGTATGGTGATTGGGCGCGATGGTTGTCTGGCTGATGGTGCTTGGTGAGCTCTCTCTCGAGTTCTATGGGCCTGTCGGTGGACAGGTGGAGCCACTGGGGAAGTTTGTCTTGCAGGTAGCGGATCAGTGGCATGTTTCCCTCTTCTTTTTCACCCAGATTTAATAGAACACAATTATTCCTTCGCCCCTTGTTTTCCAGGTCCTCTGTTTTCTCTTCCAGATGCTCTATTTTCTTTTTAGCATATGCTATTGTTTCCATGGCATCTGTCAATAAGTTTTCCATGGATAGGATTCCGCCCCCCTGCCTCGTCCAGGCGCCCCGCGTTTATGGTTATCTTGTTGTTGATGTCAGGCAAAAAGTTTTCCAGGATTGTCACCTTGCCCCCTATCGCACTGAGCTGAGAGTTAATGGCATCTAATTTAATGTGAGTTCTGTACGTTGGAATCTCAACTCAGAAAGGATGTCTTTGACAGAGTGCGAGGTTGGCATTCGTTGGGCCTCGGGGGAACGAGTCCTCTTGCTCCTGGCTAATGGCGCTAGCTTATTCTGAAGCTAGCTTCTTCTTGGAGGCTTTTTCTGTTGCTAATGCTCGAGTCCGGGTAAAAATGTCACCTGTAGTGTCGCCTTTTGTAGCCGCAATGACTTTTTTTACTAAAGCTAAAGGAGTTTCAACTTGAAGTGGAGGTAAGATTAGGAATTGGAAACTACTTGTGCGGAGCTCTTAGTTCACTCGGCCATCTCGTTCAAGGGTCACGTCACAACAAGCATTCTGTGGTGCACTTCTGAACATTTTCCATTTTAGTTCCTGTGTTGTTCTCAATTTTTATTAATGATTTGGGAAATGGGATGCAACCAGCAAAGTTACATCTATATTTAGATGATACAATCTATATGCAGATGATAGTCATATGTGCTCCTTCTCTGGTTCAGACTGTTGAAGAGCTCCAGACTGCTTTTCAGTCACTGCAGGCCTCCCTTTATGGTCTCAAACTGGTCTTGAATGTACAAAAAATAAAATTCATGACCTTTACCAGAACTTGCGCACAGACAGAGAAAGTTAGCAATGTCACATCTGGTGGCTTATCCATTGAAAAGGTGTCATACTACAAATACCAAGGTACATGGTTGGATGACTATGGATAATCTTGTGAGGAAGCTTATATTGAAATTGTGTTTTTATTTTCGTAATAAGGCTTGCTTCCCGTTTATGGCTAGAAAAATCTTGTTCAAGCCACTTTTCTCTCTGTAATTGATTATGGTGACTTGTTGTATATGCATGCAGCCTCCTCCGTCTTACAGAGACTGGACTGTTTATCATGCATCCTTGTACTTTATTACAAATGCCAGTTCACCATTGCACCTTGTACCAAATGGTAGGTTGGACCTCACTTTATATGCGCAGAAAGATGCATTTGAATGTGTTCATCTACAAAGCCCTTTTGGATCAAGGGCTCACCCCCCCCCCCCCCCCTTAAAAGATTTAGATGCACTATTGTAAAGTGGCTGTTCCACTGGATGTCATAAGGTGAATGCACCAATTTGTAAGTCGCTCTGGATAAGAGCGTCTGCTAAATGACTTAAATGTAAAATGTAAATGTAATGTAAATGTGACCCCCCCTATATTATTATTTAAATATATTTATTTTCTTATTTTTAAATTATAATCATTAATTGACATCAACCATTAGGTAATTTCCATGTAAAAGGACCCATGAGGACCAACATGTAAAGTTCATAGGAGCATGTACAGTTGAAGTGGAAAGTTTACAAACACTTAGGTTGGAGTCATTAAAACTTGATTTTTCAACCACTCCACAAATTTCTTGTTATCAAACTATAGTTTTGGCAAGTCGGTTAGGACATCTACTTTGCAAGTAATTTTTCCAACAATTGTTTACAGACAGATTATTTCACTTATAATTCACTGCATCACAATTCCAGTGGGTCAGAAGTTTACATACACTAAGTTGACTGTGCCTTTAAACAGCTTGGGAAATTCCAGAAAATGATGTCATGGCTTTAGAAGCTTCTGATAGGTTAATTGACATCATTTGAGTCAGTTGGAGGTGTACCTGTGGATGTATTTCAAGGCCTACCTTCAAACTCAGTGCCTCTTTGCTTGACATCATGGGAAAATCAAAAGAAATCAGCCAAGACCTGAGAAAAAAATTTGTAGACTTCCACAAGTCTGGTTCATCCTTGGGAGCAATTTCCAAATGCCTGAAGGCACCACATTCATGTGTACAAACAATAGTACACAAGTTTACACACCATGGGACCACGTAGCCGTCATACCGCTCAGGAAGGAGACGCGTTCTGTCTCCTAGAGATGAACGTACTTTGGTGTGAAAAGTGCAAGTCATTTCCAGAACAACAGCAAAGGACCTTGTGAAGATGCTGGAGGATACAGGTACAAAAGTATCTATAGCCACAGTAAAACGAGTCTAATATCGACATAACCTGAAAGGCCACTCAGCAAGGAAGAAGCCACTGCTCCAAAACTGGCAAAAAACTGCACATGGGGACAAAGATTGTACTTTTTGGAGAAATGTCCTCTGGTCTGATGAAATAAGAATAGAACTGTTTGGTCATAATGACCATTGTTATGTTTGGAGGAAGAAGAGGGAGGCTTGCAAGCCGAAGAACACCATCCCAACCGTGAAGCACAGGGGTGGCAGCATCATGTTGTGGGGGTGCTTTGCTGCATGAAGGACTTGTGCACTTCACAAAATAAATGGAAGCATGAATGTGGAAAATGATGTGGATATATTGAGGAAACATCTCAAGATGTCAGTCAGGATGTTAAAGCTTGGTCGCAAATGGGTCTTCTAAATGGACAATGACCCCAAGCATACTTCCAAGTTATGGCAAAATGGCTTAAGGACAACAAAGTCCAGGTATTGGAGTGACCATCACGAAGCCCTGACCTCAATCCCATAGACATTTTTGGGTAGAACTGAAAAAGTGTGTGTGAGCAAGGAGGCCTACAAACCGAACTCAGTTACACCAGCTCTGTCAGAAAGAATGGTCCAAAATTTACCCAACTTATTGTGGGAAGCTTGTGGAAGGCTACCTGAAGTGTTTGACCCAAGTTAAACAATTGAAAGGCAATGCTTTATTGAGTGTATGTAAACTTCTGACCCACTGGGAATGTGATGAAAGAAATAAAAGCTGAAATAAATCATTCTCTCTGCTATTTTTCTGACATTTCACAGTCTTAAAATAAAGTGATGATCCTAACTGACCTAAAACAGGGAATTTTTACGAGGATTAAATGTCAGGAATTGTGAAAAACTGAGTTGAAATGTATTTATCTAAGGTGTATGTAAACCTCCGACTTCAATTGTGTATATATATATAAATAACATTCTATTGGTTGCAAGAATTTTGTTTAATTGTAATTGAAAAAATACGTTTTTCATCCGGCATCGTTTTGTGTATCAGTTCCTAAACCATGTGCCGTGGAATGGGTACATCGAAAATCTCTTCACAACTATTTTGCAACCTATATGGTGCAGCTGTACATTTTTGGTCCTTAAATGAAACTTGTATACTTCTTTATTTTCCACAATTAGTTTTTACCTATTTTTGTCTTTAATGCAGGGCCGACAGACAAGTTCCTTACCTTCTCCCCCTTCCATTTGCCTCCTCCATATTTGAGGCAAGTCTGCAATCAGTTGGTTGTAATTTTGGATTCAGCAGACATATCCATATATTTTTGTTAACTGCATGTGTGACATAATGCCGACAGTCTTATAATATCATTTACAAATATTATACAATTTTTAAACTACAGTTTAACCGTAATATTTTATGTAATATTTCATCTATCTTTTCTGGTGGATTAAACTGAAATTGCAACCAGATTTCTATGGCTTGTTTGAAAAAATAACGTTATTTTGGAGAGGATTTAATTTTCAAATAACCGAAAGTGAGAGGTTGTAATCTGAATAGGCACGACCAGGCATGACTCCAACACCATCATTAAGTTTGCTGATGACACAACAGTTGTTGTGTGATCACCGACAACGATGAGACAGCCTATAGGGAGGTCAGAGACCTGACCATGCGGTGCAAGGACAACAACCTCTCCCTCAACGTGATCAGGACAAAGGAGATGATCGTGGACTACAGGAAAAGGAGGATCGAGCACGTCCCCATTCTTATCGACAGGGCTGTAGTGGAGCATGTTGAGAGTTTCAAGTTCCTTGGTGTCCACATCACCAACAAACTAACATAGTCCAAGCACAGCAAGACAGTCATGAAGAAGGCACAACAAAATCTCAGGAGACTGAAAAGATTTGGCATGGTTCCTCAGATCCTCGAGAGCATCCTAACGGGTTGCATCACTGCCTGATTTGGCAACTGCTCTGCCTCTGACCACAAGACACTACAGAGGCTAGTGCGTACGGCCCAGTACATCACCGGGGCCAAGCTTCCTGCCACCCAGGACTTCTATACCAGGCGGTGTCAGAGGAAGGCCCCAAAAATTGTTGGCAAGTGGTACTGGAGCACCAAGTCTAGGTCCAAGAGGCTTCTAAACAGCTTCTTTACCTACATGTACATATTATCTCAATTACCTCGACACAAATACATTGATTCTGTATTTTTATTTACTGCTTCTCTTTAATTATTTGTCATTCTTATCTCTTACTTTGGGGGGGGTATTGTCTTTAAACTGTATTGTTGGTTAAGGGCTGTAAATAAGCATTTCACTGTAAGGTCTAAACCTGTTGTATCCTGTGCATATGACAAATCAGGGAAAAAGCTGCTAGAGAAGCAGTTCGGATTTAAGTATAGTTTTTGTATGACCGAAGCCTTTAGTGAGAGGTCCAATTCTTTAATATTTAATAATTTCTTCCCTCCAAATTCATATTCATCATATAAATAGGCCCTTTTAATTTTGTCTGGCTTGCCATTCTAAATAAAGTGAACTATATGTTGCTCATATAATTACAAAACACAAGTAGTTATGTGCAATAAGTAAATACAGCTGTAGGTAAACTGGGACATGATTAAAGAGTTAATCAGGGTGATTTCTCCACAAATAGACAGGTATCGTCCTTTCCATGACAGCAAGATCTTATCTCTTTTGTTTAACTTTAATCATTTCTCTCTGTCTTTCTTTCTTCCAGAATATGATTGCCGAGAATGTCCACTTCACCGTCCGACCATTTTATTGGTAAACTAGACGGTAATGAAAAGTTGTATTTTGTTGCGATCCAATACATAATAATATTAATGATATAATATAGTACACTTATCACAACTCGGTTGTAATCCAGAGATGTTAGAAAATGTATCTAGATCCTCTATGAGGCTGTGGAGGGATCCAAATAGCAGATTTCAAACAAAACATGAATCTTTAGTGTACAATTGACATTATTGTTGGATCTGAGTTTAATAGCTAACATTTCGATGGCCATATCAAATTATACATTCACAATGTCTTACCATAAGAAGGTTTCAGCATCCTCCGCCAGGTCACTTGCCCTCTTCTCCCCCTATGACACTTTGTCACTCATACCCCTGTGTTTAATAAAACAGGAGGAATAACCCTTTTTGTTATTATTTACGAGTGACGTGATAGATAGATGCTCAATGTCAAGAAGTTTAAACCCTAACGTTTATCAAAATTCTGTCTGTCCTAACCTGTCAGCAATGTCAGCAGTCAGTGAAGCAGTCTGGGGATGAAGGCAGAGGAGGACATTTCAAGCACTTGGGTTTTGTGGGGACAACTTGGGGCTCAAGTGCTTTCCTTGGCTACCTGGAGAGCTTAGATAAGAGTCAAGGCAACAAAAGTATCAGTACAGTAACAGCCAATGCTAAAAAGCTATCAATGCATTTCAAGGCAATAACATCCAATGGAATGCAATTCATACATTTCAAAATGTATAGACCTAGCTAGCTAGCATAGCTATATCTAAGTTAGCTCGCTGATTTCTGAGTCAGACTCACCTTCATTGAAGTGCCTTGCAAAAGTATTCAGAAGTCTTTTTCCATATTTTATTGTCTTGCAAAGTGGAATTAAAATTTATTTCATTGTTTTTTTTTTACAATCTACTCAAAATACTCATGTCAACGTGGTTGACATTTTTTGGAAAGTGTATGCAAATTAAATAACAGAAAATATAGTAATTGCATATGTATTCAGCTTCCTGAGTCAATACACGATAGAAACATATTTGGAAACAATTACAGCTTTGAGTCTTTTTGGATAAGTCTATGAGAGCTCTGCACACCTGGATTGTGCAATGTTTGCCCGTTATTCTTTCTTAAAACTATTTTGCTGTCTTCTATGTGAGCCACTACAGTGTAGATTTGGCCTTTTTATTTGCTGCCACCACCATGCTTGAAAATAAGGAGGCAGTTACTCAGTGACGCGTTGTGTTGGATTTGCCCTAAACAGAACGCTTTGCATTTAGGCCAAAAAGTGTATTCTTTTGCTGTGTTTTTTTTTGCAGTATTACTTTAGTGTCTTGTTGCATACAAGATGCATGTTTTGGAATATTTGTATTCTCTGTATTTGTACTCTTCTTTTCACTCTGTGGACTCACTACGTTGTTGATCCAGCCTCAGTTTTCTCCCATCACAGCCATTGAACACTGTAGCGGTAAAAAAAAAAGGGGAAAAATAAGATATATATTACCTTTATTTAACTAGGCAAGCCAGTTAAGAACAAATTATTGTGTGTGTGTGTGTGTGTGTGTGTGTGTGTGTGTGTGTGTGTGTGTGTGTGTGTGTGTGTGTGTGTGTGTGTGTGTGTCAAAGTGAGTGGAGCATAGATAGTGATGCTCTAAACAACAATGTGACATTGGAGAAACAAGGATGAGGGAGGAGGAGAATTTTCAACAGGAAGCACTAGATCAGAGCCATATATTCAGATGGCTCTGGTCTCGACTAGATAGTCAACATACATTTCAAACATGGAGAAATATAATATAATGATGGATGGCTGGAGGAAATGTAGTGTTCCTCTCCTGCAATATGATGATACCAGCATAAACCATGATAGACGAGCAAGTTAACCTTTAATTATCACAATTTAAATGAGATAAATGAGAACTGTACATGCACATGCAACTGTACATGCACACACACACACACACACACACACACACACACACACACACACACACACACACACACACACACACACACACACACACACACACACACACACACACACACACACACACACACACACACACACACACACACACACACACACACACACACACACACACACACACACACACACACACACACACACACACACACAGCATCTCAAAGATGCAACCCACTTGCCTTGGTGTGTAAGACAGAGCTTTGATGTTGCCTCCTAAACGACTGATGCTCACCTGCATCTGAAATCAACATTCAATCATTGAGCGGTTTGTGTCTTCTTTTTTTTTGTACTCTGATGTCATCGATTGGTCTCCATACAGTTTATTTGCTAAAACAGACTTTAGTATGTGAATATGTTGGATATCGACAGGTTGGTATTTTATGCCCTTTTATTTTGTATTTGGTACGATGGGGCGTGGTCGACTTGTGACATAAGCTAGTTGTAGGTGGGGGGTGTGCTGAGCTGTCTGTCTACAAGCTCAGGTGTGTGTGTGTGTGTGTGTGTGTGTGTGTGTGTGTGTGTCTGCGCGTGTGCGCGTACAGAACTGGACATGCATACAGAGTGTACAAAACATTAGGAACACATTTTTTTTACATTGACTTGCACCCCCTTGAGCCCTCAGAACAGCCTCAAGTCATCAGGACATGAACTCTACAAGGTGCCAAAAGTGTTTCACAGGGATGCTGGCCCATGTTGACTCCAATGCTTCCCACCGTTGTGTCAAGTTGGATGGATGTCCTTCGGCTGACGGACCATTCATGACGGGAAACTGTTGAGCGTGAAAAAACCCACAGCATTACAGTTCTTGACACACTCAAACCGGTGCGCCTGGCACCTACTACCACAACCCGTTCAAAGGCATTTAAATCGTTTGTCTTGCCCATTCACCCTCTGAATGACACACACACAATCCATGTCTCAAATATCTCAAGGCTTAAACATCTATCTTTAACCTGTCTCCTACCCTTCATCTACACTGATTTGAAGTGGATTTAACAAGTGACAGCAATAAGGGATCATAGCTTTCATCTGGATTCACCTGGTCAGTCAATGTCTTCATGTCATGGAAAAAGCAGGTGTTCCTAATGTTTTTTTTTTAACACTCAGAGTGTGGGGTGCGTGTGTGCGCGCTTGCACACTTGCAGGTGTTTGTTTGGAGGTACGGTGTCATCTCAGTGACAGATTGTGCCACAGGCTACTCACTTACCCACCCCTTAATCAACTTGTTGCTCTCTCTCTTTTTCATTAATGTCTGGTTTCTACACTGTCATCCTCATCCGTCTCCGGTTTTATATCTATATCCGAAGTGGTCATCAGCTCATTGGCACTCTCCTGACTTAATTGACATGTTTTGGGAATTTCCCAGAAATGAATTGGCATGGGAGGAATTGGTGTCAAGAGCTGGACAATTAAAGAAGTCTCAAATATGTTTCTTACTGGACTATTTTGAGTGAAAGGAGAGTGACCTCGTCATCATTGATTCCTACTTGATTCATTATTTAAAAGATATGCTACAAATGGGGTTGTTCTGTGTGAAATTGAGTGATGATAATAATCACATATGTTTGGCGATATAGGCTAGTTAAAAATGTATATATAATTTTTAAATAAATGATTAAAAGTAGGGATATCCAGGCTTCCTTTAAGACGCTATAACTTTTAATCTGTAAATGATACTGAGGAAGTCATTGTGTGATTCTAAACCTGACGTTGTGCCCTGAAATATGAGCAGCCTTATCCACTTCAATCCGATGGTCATACAGAGGATTGGATGTTGTCCAACTTCTATTATTAATGGAGGGGCAAGAATGACATTTTCAAAGGCATGGTAGTCATAAGAGTAGAGAGAGAGAGAGAGAGCACTCCTGTGACCATCTTGTCCCACTTTTTAAAATGAACGCTTTTAATGTTCAGACTTAATGCAAATACCGTCATAAAAGATGTCTAATTACCCCAGCAGTCAAGTCCAATCTACACACACTCTGTATTTATTTAAAAAGTGAAGGTAAAATATTAGTAGTATTTGGTCCCATATTCTGAGCACGCAATGACTACATCAACCCTGTGACTCTACAAACTTGTTGGATGCGTTTGCAGTTTGTTTTGTTTCGGATTATGTTTTGCCCAATAGGAACTCTACTATAAAGGCCTGCTGATTGGTGGAGTGCTGCAGAGTTGGTTGTCCTTCTGGAAGGTTCTCCCATCTTCACAGAGAAATTCTAGAGTACTGTCAGAGTGACCATTGGCTTCTTGGTCACCTCCCTGACCAAGGCCCTTCTCCCCCGATTGCTCAGTTTGGCCGGTCGACCAGCTCTAGGAAGAGTCTTTGTGGTTCCAAACTTCTTCCGTTTAAAAATGATGGAGGCCACTGTGTTCTTGGGGACCTTCAATGCTGCAGACATTTTTTTGGTACCCTTCCCCAGATCTGTGTCTCAACACAATCCTGTCTTGGAGCTCTACGGACAATTCCTTCGACCTCATGGCTTAAGACAGACCTATGTGTGCCTTTCCAAATCATGTTTAATCAATTGAATTTACCACAGGTGGACTCCAATGGAAACAGGATGCACCTGAGCTCAATTTCGAGTCTCATAGCAAAGGGTCTGAAATCTTATGTAAATGAGTTATTTCTGTTTTTCATTTTCAATAAATTAGCAAAAATGTCTAAACCTGTTTTCGCTTTGACATTATGGGGTATTGTGTGTAGATTACTGAGGATTTTTATTTATTTAACCAATTTTAGAATAAGATTATCGTATCAAAATTGTGAAAAAGCATGCCAAAGGCACTGTATATCTTGGCTTCTCTAGTGGAGAAAGGGGCTGAGATATTTATCCTCGAATAGATGTATCATATTGTATGTAGCTTTGGGCTGAGGCAGAAGTCTCAGTAGACCTATTCAGCAGTCTGTGTTGATCAAGAGCTTTGGAACTATTGATACAGTGCCTTCTGAGTATTCATACCCCTTGACTTTTTACACATTTTGCTGTTACATTATTTTATATGGACAATAAAACACTTATCTTGATTCGATAAGTATTCAACTCCCTGAGTCAATACACGATAGAATCACTGTTGGCAGCAATTACAGCTGTGAGTCTTTCTGCTGTCAGTCTCTAAGAGCTTTGCACACTTTGATTGTACAATATTTGCCCGTTATACTTAAACAAATGAATCAAGCTCTGTGAAGTTGGTTGTTTATCATTGATAGACAGCCATTTTCAAGTCTTTCTATAGATCAGACGATCTTAAGTCTATAACTAGGCCACTCATGAACATACAATGTCGTCTTGGTAAGCAGCTCCAGTGTATATCTGGCCTTGTGATTTGGGTCATATTTTTGCTGAATGGTGAAATTGTCTACCAGTGTCTGTTTCAAAGCAGGCTGTTTTATTAGCTCTATTTGCGTTTATTTTTATACAAAAAAAAAAATCCCTAGTCCTTGCCGATGACGAGCATACTCATAACATGATACAGGCACCTTGAAAATATAGAGTGGTACTCAGTGGTGTATTGTTGGATTTGCACCAAACATAACACTTTGTATTCAGGACAAAAAAGGTCATTTCTTTCCCACATGTTTTGTACAGGCTGTTTTCTTTTCACTCTTGTTTTATTCTTTTCACTCATTTTTATTTGATTGAACCTTTATTTAACTAGGCAAGTCATTTAAGAACACATTCTTATTTACAATGACGGCCTACCAAAAGACACAATGCCTCCTGCGGGGAAGGGGGCCTGGGATAAAAAAATGTTTTTTTTTAAATAGGACAAAACACACATCACGACAAGAGAGACAACACAACACTACATAAAGAGAGATCTAAGACAACAACATAGCAAGGCAGATGACAACACAACATGGCAGCTGCAAAACATGGTAGCAACACAACATGGTAGCAGCACAAAACATGGCACAAACGCTATTGGGCACAGAGAACAGCACAAAGGGCAAGAAGGTAGAGACAACACATGACACAAAGCAACCACAGGTGTCAGTAAGAGTGTCCATGATTGAATGAAGTGATTGAGATAAAACTGCCAAGTTTGAGTGTATGTTGCAGCTCGTTCCAGTCGCTAGCTGCAGCAAACTGAAAAGACAAGCGACACAGGGATGTGTGTGCTTTGGGGACCTTTAACAGAATGTGACAGTAGATATCTCAGATAGGGGGGAGTGAGGCCTAAAAGGGTTTTAAAAATAACTATAATTTATTTTAGTTTAGTGGAGTAACTATAATGTTGTTGATCCTCCCTAAATTTTCTTCTATCACAGCCTTTAAACTCTGTAACTGTTTTAAAATCACCATTGGCCTCATAGTGAAATCCCTGAGCGGTTTCCTTCCACTCCGGCAACTGAAGTAGGAAGGGCACCTGTATTTTTTTTAGGGCCTGGGTGTATTGATGCACCATCCAACGTGTAATTAATAACCGCACCATGCTCAAAGGGATATTCAATGTCGTATATTTACCAATAGGTGCCCTTCTTTGCAAACCATTGTTTAACTTCCCTAGTCTGTGTGGTTGAATCGGTTACTCCTGAACTTATTTAGGCTTGCTATAACAAAAGGGTTGAATATTTATTGACTCAAGACATTTCAGCTTTTCATTTGTTATTCATTTGTAAACATATTTAGATGTTTTACTTTTACCCCCTTTTCTCCTCAATTTTGTTTTATCCAATTGGTAGTTAGTCTTGTCTCATTGCTGCATCTTCCCTACGGAAGGTCGAGAGCCATGCGTCCTCTGAAATACTCCCCTGCCAAGCGTCACTGCTGCATTATGGGTTATTGTGTGTAGATCAGTGACACAAAATCTACATTTTAATCCATTTTAAATTCAGGCTGTAACACAGCAAGATATGAGGAAAAGTCGAAGGGTGTGAATACTTTCTAGAGACACTGTACATGCATCTCCCCAAGATAGCGCTAGGCAGGTTTTCTCAGACAGGGGACATTACCTCATTATTACCTCACATCTTCTCTCACTTTGAGAGGTTTCTGAAAAGACTGTTACTCTTATTCATTATAAATTCCATTAAGCTAAGACAAGCACACACATTACACAGAGGAAGGATTAAATGGAGGATGTGTCAGGCTATACAAATGACCTTTACTAAGATTGTCCCCAAACAAGCCTTGGTTCTCTCTTTTGCCTAAATTTTGCATCACTTTTTATTGCTTATCACCAACACTCAAATTTTAACTATGAAATTTTAATACAGGCGGTAGTGTCCCAATATAGTATTTATGATTATATCATGAATTATATTCTTTATTTTTAACTGTACATTTAACGGGACATTAAAAACTGTAATATCTTATGTTTCACCGAGTCATGGCTGAACGATGACATTAAGAACATATACAGCTGGCAGATTTTACGCTGTATTGGCAGGATAGAACAGCCACCTCTGGTAAGACATGGTCTATGTATTTTGTAAACAACAGCTGGTGCACAAAATCTAATAGTAAGGAAGGAATGTTTTGCTCGCCTGAAGTAGAGTATCTCATGATAAGCTGTAGACCAAATCAAATCAAATCAAATGTATTTATATAGCCCTTCATACATCAGCTGATATCGGGGCGGCAGCGTAGCGTAGCCTAGTGGTTAGAGCGTTGGACTAGTAACCGGAAGGTTGTGAGTTCAAACCCCCGAGCTGACAAGTTACAAATCTGCCGTTCTGCCCCTGAACAGGCAGTTAACCCACTGTTCCCAGGCCGTCATTGAAAATAAGAATATGTTCTTAACTGACTTGCCTGGTTAAATAAAGGTCAAATGATTCACATGATTCAATATGTGTTATCTCGTAGTTTTGATGTCTTCACTATTATTCTACAATGAGGAAAATAGTAAAATAAAGAAATTAACTCTTGGAACTCCCTCTCCCGGATCTGGGAGAATTGTTATCAACTGACACTAATTAGCATAACACAACGGACAAAAGATATTACTAGAAAATATTCATATTCATAAAATCACAAGTGAAATATATTGAAACACAGCTTAGCCTTTTGTTAATCACCCTGTCATCTCAGATTTTGAAATTATGCTTTACAACCAAAGCAAGACAAGCATTTGTGTAAGTTTATCGATAGCCTAGCATCGCATTATGCCTAGCTAGCAGCAGGCAGCTTGGTCACAAAAATCAGAAAAGCAATCAAATTAAATTGTTTACCTTTGATGAGCTTCGGATGTTTTCACTCACGAGACTCCCAGTTAGACAGCAAATGTTCATTTTGTCTCATAAAGATAATTTTTTATAGCCAAAACACCTCCGTTTGTACTTCACGTTTGGTTGAGAAATCCACCCGAAACTGCGGTCACGACAACGCCGAAAAATTTCCTAATTAGATCCATAATATCGATAGAAACATGGCAAATGTTTTTTTATAATTAATCCTCAAGGTGTTATTTCAAATGTCTATTCGATAACATATAAACCGGGACAGGTGGCTTCTTAGTAGGAAAGAGAGAAACAATGGCCGCATTTGTCTTTTACGCACAAAACACTCTGAGAGCCTCCAGCTGACCACTGACGCAATGTTGTCGTTCAGGCTTATTTTTCAAAATATAAGCCTGAAACTATGTATTGTGACACTCGACACATTAGGGAAGCCATAGAAATAGATATCTGGTCGATATCTCATTCATTGCTCAATAGGGACGCATAGGAACGCAGAGCTTTCTAAATAAGAGTCCCTTCCTGATTGGATTTTTCTCAGGCTTTCGCCTGCAATATCAGTTTTGTTATACTCACAGACAATACTTTTACAGTTTTGGAAACTTTAGAGTGTTTTCTATCCTAAGCTGTCAATTATATGCATATTCTAGCATCTTGTCCTGACAAAAATAACCCCTTTACTTTGGGAACGTTATTTTTCCAAAAATGAAAATAGTCACATCACCTAAAAACTATTATGGTCCAAACACACCAATACAGACATGAAAGAGCACGACAACACCTTTTCCCCCTCAGGAGACTGAAAAGATCCTCAAAAAGTTCAGCTGCACCATCGCGAGCATCCTGACTGGTTACATCACCGCCTGGTATGGCAACTGCTCGTCATTCGACTGTAAGGCGCTACAGAGGGTAGTGCGTACGGCCCAGTACATCACAAGGGGCAAGTTTCCTGCCATCCTGGACCCACAGTTGAAGTCAGAAGTTTACATATACCTTAGCCAAATACATTTTTCACAATTCCTGACATTTAATCCTAATAAAGAATTCCCTGTCTTAGGTCAGTCCGGATCACCACTTTATTTTAAGAATGGGAAATGTCAGAATAATAGTAGAGGGAATTATTTATTTCATCTTTTATTTCTTTCATCACATTCCCAGTGGGTCATACGTTTGCATACACTCAATTAGTATTTGGTAGCTTCGCCATTCAATTGTTTAACTTGAGTCAAATGTTTTGGGTAGCGTTCCACAAGCTTCCCACAATAAGTTGGGTGAATTTTGGCCCATTGTTCCTGACAGAGCTGGTGTAACTGTGTAAGGTTTGTAGGCCTCCTTGCTCACACATGCTTTTTCAGTTCTGCCCACACATTTTCTGTAGGATTGAGGTCAGAGCTTTGTGATAGCCACTCCAATACCTTGACTTTGTTGTCCTTAAGCCATTTTGCCACAACTTGGAAGTATGCTTGGGGTCATTGTCCATTTGGAAGACCCATTTGTGACCTATCTTTAACTTCCTGACTGATGTCTTGAGATGTTGCTTCAATATATCCACGTAATTTTCCTACCTCATGATGCCATTTATTTTGTGAAGTGCACCAGTCCCTCCTGCAGCAAAGCACCTCCACAACATGATGCTGCCACCAAATGCTTCATGGTTCTTTTGCCTCCAAACATAAGGATGGTCATTCTATTTTTGTTTCATCCGACCAGGGGGCATTTCTCCAAAAAGTATGATTTTTGTCCCCATGTGCAGTTGTGCATTGACCCTCCCCCCACTTTGTTTTTTGCACTGCTGCTACTCGCTGTTTATTACCTATTCATAGTCACTGTACCCATACCTACATGTACAAATTATCTCCACTAACCTGTATACCTGCACATTGACTCTCTACCGGTACCCCTTGTATATAGCCTCGTTATTGTTATTTAAATGTGTAACTTTTTATACATTTTTTCCTTTAGTTTATTTGGTAAACATTTTCTTAACTCTATTCCTTGAACGGCATTGTTGGTTAAGGGCTTGTAAGTAAACATTTCACGGTAAAGGTGAAATGTTGTATTCAGCGCATGTGACAAATAAAATTTGATTTGATAAGATTTCAATTTCACCCACATTGATTTTTCCGTAACGACAGAGACGGAGTGGATTTTTTTTATTTTGAGCACAAGGCTGCTGCCGTGCTTGTGCACTTGTCGATGTACATTGTGTGTGAGAGACTATTGACTTAATTTAATACAACCGTGGTCCTTGCAATCTAATGTGAGGCACTTCAACATTGCCTTCAACCTGTAAAATCGGAAACGACCGATACCTCATTCTGTACTGTTCCGCTCTTGAATCTTCATAGTGCATTGTAATGAGTCCGTCGACATCATCGGCAATATTTTTATGGATGAATAAATTACTGAAAATTCAGGCAGTGGCACTGGCCAGGGGCCAACCCGAGGCCTCGATGTCAGGTTCAGCGTCTGGTTCAATTGCTGTCACCTTCTAGCCAGGTTACATTTTATTAGACAGGAGGTGAACAGCAGGTTTGGGAACTGAATGTAATATCCTGAAATCGAGCTCCGGGAAAAATGAAAAGAACTGAGACATGCTGAAATCAATAGACACATTGATGCTTTATGAAGCCCCCGGCGCATTTAGCTCATAATGATCAGGAACCATATAAATGATTTTATGGCACGCGGAGAGCTTCTAATGAGAGAGTGGTTCTGACACTGGAGCTGAAGTAGGGGGAGATGAAATATCTTCCCTCATAACAATAAAAATCGTTAATTGAAGCACTATTTATTGTCTGGGCCTACTTGATATCCACATAGCTCTTCGGCGGTTGGTGACCCCTAGCTTGTGATACCTATCTTAGGTCTGTAATTGTGGGTGTCCTCTGTAGTTCTTAATAATGTCTCTTCTTGACACTCCAGGGATTGGTTCCCATGCTGGAGAACATTAGTCTGCTAAGCTACAATTTAGGAATCTGGCTTCTAACTTCCACACGGTATAAGCCACTACCTCACAGCATTTGGAATTATATTGACGTTAGAGTGGTTTTGACAAGCTATCCATCACAAAGTCCTGTAATTATGCATTTCAAACTGTCAGCCTTCTACAAGATCTCTCTCCTTCTGTAGCAATGATCCTCAAGAGACATTCCCCTGAGTTATCTTGTTTCATTGTCCCTATTGTTGTTATGCATTTTATTTCATGGAAATACCCCGTGTATTCGACTGCCATATGGAAATAAATGTCAAGTAAACTCTTCTTTGACATTTATCTACAAACATAATATTGGAAGAGAACTGCATCAGAGGTTCATGTCCTGACAGACAATAACTTGTTACCCCAGGGATAGTTCCAAAAGGTTTGGCTGCTAAAGGTACAGACTGGAAAGATCTGTCTGGCAAAGGTTGAACTGAACTGAGTTCAGTGAGATTATCGCTCTCTTCTCTGTCTAACCTTTTGCAGTCTCCCTGAGGAGACTTCAGAAACTAACTCCAAAGGCCTGTTCAGTGACTATCTTTTTCTGGAGGTGACATTTTTGTAAACACTAGAACTGCCAACTAAGTCATTTGAACTTTATATGTATTAGATAAGATGGCGCCGAAGAGGTTGGCTGATGTTTTACATGCTCCTAACCAAATGTGCTGTTTTTTTTTATATTTTGGCGTTGTTTGTAACTTATTTTGTGACTTATTTTGTACATAATGTTGCTGCTACCGTCTCTTATGACCAAAAATAACTTCTGGACATCAGAACTGGGGTTTACCACGGACTGGAAGAATCTTTTTTCTTTAACAACTCTGACGAGAAGGATATATGGCTTTCCCGGGAACAAGTCCAAATCCCCGTCATTTACGCGAAGAAAAGACGGAGGAAAAGGGGGCGCAGGTCAGGCTGCCTTCTGAGAATCCGTAGATGAGTGATTAAACTCCCACTGCCCCATTTGGCTAATGTGCAATCATTGGAAAATAAAAATTAATGACCTACGATTAAGATTATCCTACCAACGGGACATTAAAAACTGTAATATCATGGTTCACCGAGTCGTGGCTGAACGATGACACGAATAATGTAGAGCTGGCGGGATTTTCCATGCACCGGCAGAACAGAGAAGCTACGTCTGGTAAGACGAGGGGTGGGGGTGTGTGTCTATTTGTCTATAACAGCTGGTGCACAATGTTTAATATTAACCTGTTAAGTCGACCCTCTACTTTTTCGAACATTCTGTTAAAAATCGCGCAACATTTCAGAGCCCTGCTACTCAGGCCAGGAATATAGTATATGCATATGATTAGTATGTGTGGATAGAAAACACTCAGACGTTTATAAAACTGGTTAAATCACGGCTGTGACTATAACAGAACGTGCGTTTCAGCGAAAAGTGCAGGAAAATCTGATCACTGAAAATGGAAATAAATATCCTTGCGCTACTTCCAGGAATTGTTCAACGTGAACCGAATTAAATGAGGCCGAGGTTGCAGTGCCTACAGCTTCCACACGATGTCTAGAGTCTTGTCATTTGATTCAGCTTTGATTCTTGGTCAAACTGAATCAAGGGAACCGATTCCCTCCGGTCTCCGACCGGATGTTTTGGTCAAGCTCTCTCCAGACATTTTTTTCGAGACGGACACCTATAGAATTGACATCGCCTCCTGATGAATTGTATCGCTTATTAACGTGTACTAATACCTAAAGTTGCATTACAAAAGTATTTCGAAGTGTTTTGTGAAAGTTTATCGTCGACTTTTTGAATTTAAAAAAATGACGTTACGTTATGAAACGCTATTTTTTTCCGTTTATCACACAGTCTTCATAGATCGATATCTAGGCTATATATGGACCGATTTAATCGGGAAAAAAAGACCCAATAGTGATTATGGGACATCTAGGAGTGCCAACAAAGAAGATGGTCAAAGGTAATGAATGTTTTATATTTTATTTGTGCGGTTTGTGTAGCGACGACTATGCTAATTATTTTGTTTACGTCCCCTGCGGGTCTTTTGGGGTGTTACATGCTATCAGATAATAGCTTCTCATGCTTTCGCCGAAAAGCATTTTAAATATCTGACTTGTTGCCTGGATTCACAACGAGTGTAGCTTTAATTCAATACCCTGCATGTGTATTTTAATGAACGTTTGAGTTTTAACTAATACTATTAGCATTTAGCGTAGCGCATTTGCATTTCCAGAGCTCTAGATGGGACGCCTGCATGCCAGGTAGGAGCAAGAGGTTAAAGAAGTCTCGAGGTATTGCTCACCTGAGGTAGAGTACCTTATGATAAGCTGTAAACTACACTATCTACCAAGAGAGTTCTCATCTATATTATCAATAGGCATCTATTTACCATCACACACTAAGACCCCACTTAATGAACTGTATACGGCCATTAGCAAACAAGAAAATGCTCATCCAGAAGCGGCACTCCTCGTGGCTGGGGACTTTAATGCAGGCAAACTTAAATCAGTTTTACCAAATTTTTACCAGCATATTACATTTGCAACCAGAGGAAAAACAACTCTAGACCACCTTTCCTTCACACACAGAGATGCATACAAAGCTCTCCCCCGCCCTCCATTTGGCAAATCTGACAATTCTATCCTCCTTATTCCTGCTTACAAGCAAAAACTAAAGCAGGAAGTACCAGCGACTCGCTCAATAAGGATGTGGTCAGATGACGCGAATGCTACCCTACAGGACTGTTTTGCTAGCACAAACTGGAATATGTTCCGGGATTCATCCAATGGCATTGAGGAGTATACCACCTCAGTCACTGGCTTCATCAATAAGTGCATCGACGACGTCGTCCCCACAGTCACCGTACTTACATATCCCAACCAGAAGCCATGGATTACAGGCAACATCTGCATCGAGCTAAAGGCTAGAGCTGCCGCTTTCAAGGAGCGGGACACTAATCCGGACGCCTATTAGAAATCCCGTTATACCCTCAGATGAACCAACAAACAAGCAAAGCGTCAATAGAGGATTAAGATTGAATCCTACTACACTAGCTCTGACGCTCGTCGGATGTGTCAGGGCTTGAAAACTATTACGGACTACAAAGGGAAACCCAGATGCGAGCTGCCCAGTGACACGAGCCTACCAGACGAGCTACATGCCTTTTATGCTCGCTTCGATGCAAGCAACACTGAAGCTTACACAAGAGCACAAGCTGTTCTGGAGGACTGTGTGATAAGGCGGGTCATGGCTCACATCAACAGCATCCTCTTGGATACCCTAGACCCACTCCAATTTGCATACCGCCCCAACAGATCCACAGATGACGCAATCTCAATTGCACTCCACACTACCCTTTCCCAACTGGACAAAAGGAACACCTATGTGAGAATGCTGTTCATTGACTACAGCTCAGCATTCAACACCATAGTGCCCATGATGCTCATCACTAAGCTAAGGACCCTGGGACTAAACACCTCCCTCTGCAACAGGATCCTGGACTTCCAGACGGGCCGCCCCAAGTGGTAAGTGTAGGCAACAACACATCTGCCACACTGATCCTCAACACTGGGGCCCCTCAGAGGTGTGTACTTAGTCCCCTCCTGTACTCTCTGTTCACCCACGGCTGCGTGGCCAAACACGACTCCAACACCATCAATAAGTTTGTTGATGACACAACAGTGGTCACTGACAACGACCTGATCACCGACAACGATGAGACAGCCTATAGGGAGGAGGTCAGAGAACTGGAAATGTGGTGACAGGACAACAACCTCTCCCTCAATGTGAGCAAGACAAAGGAGCTGATTGTGGACGACAGGAAAAGGCGGGCTGTACAGGCCCTGATTCACATCGACGGGGCTGTAGTGGAGCGGGTCGAGAGTTTCAAGTTCCTTGGTGTCCACATCAAAAACAGACTATCATGGTCCAAACACACCAAGACAGTCGTGAAAAGGGCACGACAAAACCTTTTCCCCCTCAGGAGACTTAAAAGATTTGGCATGGGTCTCCAAATCTTCAATATGTTATACAGCTGCACCATCAAGAGCATCCTGACCAGTTGTATCACCGCCTGGTATGGCAACTGCTTGGCATCTGACCGTAAGGCGCTACAGAGGGTAGTGCGTACGGCCCAGTACATCACTGGAGCCTATCTTCCTGCCATCCAGGACCTATACTGTATAATAGGCGGTGTCAGAGGAAGGCCCATGCATTTTTCAGAGACTCCAGTCACCCAAGTCATAGACGATTTTCTCTGTTACCGCACAGCAAACGGTTCCGGAGCGCCAAGTCTAGGACCAAAAGGCTCCATAACAGCTTCTACCCCCAAGCCATAAGACTGCTGAACAATTAATCAAATAGCCAGCAGACTATTTACATTGACCCCCCTCCATTTGTTTTTTACACTGCAGCTACTTGCTGTTTATTATCTATGCATAGTCACTTCACCCCTACCATACAAGTACAAATTACCTCAACTAACCTGTACCCCCGCGCACTGACTCAGTACCGGTACCCCCTGTATATAGCCTCGTTATTGTTATTTATTGTGTTACTTTATATTATCTTTTACTCTTAGTTAATTTGTTAAATATTTTGTTGATTAAGGGCCAGTAATGAAGCATTTCATGTTAAGGTCTACACTTGCTGTATTTGGCTGATGTGACAAAGTTAGATTTGATTTTGATTTGAAATTGTAATATCTCTGCCATTTTTAAAGTCATATACATCAAATGGCTGCCGTTTCATGATATTCATATTTTATATCTTAGAATGGTGTAAAAACATTTGATGAAAGAGGAGGAATATACTGTGTGGTGGTTAATTTCTTTACCATCAATTAGGAGAGACAAACTTTTCACACAAGTCAGAGTTATACTTAAACTCAATCTTTATACACTTATTAATAAGGGAGCAAGTCAATACAACAAACGCATATAAAGTAAATCAATTGAGTGCTCTATGTTAATGATGGCTGGTCGACGAATCACCCTCAGATGATTCTTTGACAGCTCCGAAACAAAAGTACAAAGGCATTTTATAGCCAAGATACACCCCCTTCAGGCTACACAACAAACAACAGCTGTATGGAATGGGTCGCACGGTTAAGATTTGTATGAAAGGTACTTATAATTCACAGCAGACAGTATCTCATTGTGTAGAGACCAGCGTCTGTCCCTGGATGGAGTCATCTCTCCCTGGTACCTTGTAGAACAGAAACATTAACTCATGCTCTGGAATGCGGTATCACCCAAAGAGATGGTAAATCTTCCAGAGGCCCATCCTCAGTAGAACACACACAGATGAGCGTTCTAGCAACCCCTTATTCTGTTGCATAAAACAACCATTTGATGCAATAACAGCATTATAACATAATCTTGCAATTTCTCCACCAGAACAGTGTTAGTTATAATTTATACATTAATCTATGCCTGTCCACACTTAGCTGGTAAATGTGTGAGATGTAGTGCTAATGGCTGTCATTCCTTACCCAGGGGCGTTTAGTTTACTTTCTGCCTCCATTTCCAGAAGTACCATTGGACGACCATTGGACGACATGGGGAACTGAATTAAATTTGCCCACCATTTAATTACAGTATATCTACTCTCTTTGAATACTGAAATAATCTTTGGTGGGGGAGTTGGAGAGAGATAGTACAGTGACTGTGTCTGTCTGCATTTTCTAGATGCACTTGTGGAAATGTGCTTACTTGTATGAAGTGTATTGGTTCTTTGCGAAAAGCGCACATCAGCATTCCATTCCACTCTTCATGGGATGAAGATATTGTTGCTTTGAGTACTCATCCGATGTTGAAATATGTTGCTTGACATGGATGTTTGGATATGGCCACTGGACAGTGGGTTATCAAACTGAAACCGGTGGAAATGTTGCTACAGAAGTATACTTTGGAAGCAATTCTTAAAAGTAGGTATTTTACCATGTTTTCCGCTATTGAGATCCAACCACCAGCAATATTGTGGTCCACCAAACTCACTGCCATTGTTTTAGTCACAATTCACATCGTGGTTAAAACAGTTTAAATGCATTCATGTCCCCTGGGACCAAGATTATTCACCAAATGTACATGAACAAGTACACTGCATGAACACCTAGTGGTGTTCTATAATTGGCCTAGGAGGATTCAAAGTCATGGTCATGTTGCTTACCTAATGTACATTAGTAGGATACCTTTGGGATTCCCACAAGGACACACTTAGTGTAGATCCTTTAGCCAGGGTCAAGGGTCAGTGTATCTGGCTGGGGTCTGTCTTTGGGGGCTGGGGCTGATTGTGGTGCTTGTGCCTCTCCCCTAGAACGAGAGAGACAGAGGGAAAGCGAGAGCATCACCAGTCACACCCCAACCAGCTAAGACCACCCCAAGCATACCCTGGCCACACCCTATATAGGCCCCACCATATCAGACCTATGCTCCTTCTTCCCACCACAAGGACCTCAACATGACAGCAGGACATACTGTATGCCCAGGCCGCGAGCAGAGCAGCAGGCCCAACCCCCACTATTACACCTGCCCAAGCCCCATCCCGCGACCTTATAGGTATGTATCAGATGCTCAAGATGCTCTTATCACACTTACTGTGATGGTCCAGTCCTAAAACCACACAAAAAAACACTAGACACTATGGAACAAAAAGCTTTTACTCTCTCATCCTGGAATATACAAGGTCTGAGGTCGTCTGCCTTTGGCCTAAAGAGCAGGAACCCAGACTTCATCAAAGAAATTGGAAATACAGACATTGTCATCCTACAAGAAACATGGTATGAAGGAGACGGACCCACTGGTTGCCCTCTAGATTACAGAGAGCTGGTAGTCCCATCCACCAAACTTGTGAAACAGGGAAGAATCAGGGGGTATGCTAATTTGGTATAGAGCAGACCTAACACACTCTATTAAATTAGTCAAAACAGGAACATTTGGCTAGAAATTAATAAGGAAATTATCTCAACAGAGAAAAACCTCCTTGTGTGCTACCTATATCCCCCCAATAGAATCCCCATACTTTAATAATGTCAGCTTCTCCATCCTAGAGGGGGAGATCAACAATTTCCAGGCTCAGGGACATGTACTAGTCTGTGGCGACCTAAATGCCAGAACTGGAACAAACCTGGCACCCTCAGCACAAAGGGGGACAAACACCTACCTGGAGCTGACAGCATTCCCTCCCCCAATTGCCCTCTAGACACACCTACGGCATCATAACCAACAAAAACGGGTCACAACTCCTGCAGCTCTGTCGGACGCTGGGTATGAACATAGTCAATGGTAAGCTTAGAGGGGACTTCTATGGAAGGTACACCTATAGCTCATCTCTTGGCAGTAGTACTGTAGACTACTTTATCACTGACCTCAACGCAGTCTCTTAGAGTTCACAGTCAGTCCACTAACACACTATCAGCTCACAGCAAAATAACACTCTACTTGAACAGAGCTATGCTCAATCATGAGGCATCAAAGCCAAAGGAACTGAATAATATTAAGAAATAATATAGATGGAATGGAAATTTTGTGGAAATCTACCAAAAAACAATTAGGCAACAACAAATTAAATTCCTTCTAGACAATTTCCTGGACAAAAGGTTTCACTGTAATAGCAAATGTGTAAACTTGGCGGTAGAAAACCTAAACAGTTTATTTGACCTTTCAGCTTCCCTATCAAATCTAAACATTTCAAGCAGACAACGTAAGAAAATTAACAACAATGACAAATGGTTTGATGAAGAATGCAAAAACCTAAGAAAGAAATTGAGAAACCTTTCCAACCAAAAACATAGAGACCAAGAAAACTTCAGAAATACACTACAGAAAAAGAAGGAACAGCACGTCAGAATTCAGCTCAATGTAAGTGAAGAATCCATAGAATCTAACCTCTTCTGTGAAAATTGGAACCACTCAACAAAGAACAACAGGAAGAGTTATCTATCCAAAACGTAGATGTATGGATAAACAACTTCTCCAATCGTTTTGGCTCTATAACAAAGAACAAACAGCAAAAACATATACATGATCAAATACAAATCCTAGAATCAACTATTACAGACTACCAGAACCCACTGCATTCTCCAATTACATTGAATGAACTACAGGACAAAATACAAACCCTGCAACCTAAAAGGGCATGTGGGTATCCTAAATGAAATGATAAAATATACAGACCACAAATTCCAATTGGCTATAATTAAACTCTTTAACATCATCCTTAGCTCTGGCATCTTCCCCAAAATTTGGAACCAAGGACTGATCACCCCAAAGTGGAGACAAATTTGACCCCCAAAAACTACTGTATGTGCGTCAACAGCAACCTTAGTAAAATCCTCTGCATTATCATTAATAGGAGATTCGTACATTTCCTCAGTGAAAACAATGGCTTTTTACCAAATTACCATACGACAGACCACGTATTCACCCTGCACCCCCTAATTGACAAAGAAACCAACCAAAACAAAGGCAAAGTCTTCTCATGCTTTATTGATTTCTATAAAGCTTTTGAGTCAATTTGGCATAAGGGTCTGCTACACAAATTGATGGAAGGTGGTGTTGGGGATAGAACATGATATTATAAAATCCATGTACACAAACAACAAGTGTGTGGTTAGAATTGGCAAACAAACACACATTTCTTTCCACAGGGCCAGGAGATGAGACAGGGATGCAGCTTAAGCCCCACCCTCTTCAACATATATATCAACCAATTGGCGAGGGCACGATAACAGTCTTCAGCACCCGCCCTCACCCTATTAGAATCTGAAGTCAAATGTCTACTGTTTTCTGATGATCTGATGCTTCTGTCCCCAACCAAGGAGGGTCTACATCATCACCTAGATCTTCTGCACTGATTCTGTCAGACCTGGGCCCTGAGAGTAAATCTCAGTAAGACAAAAATAATGGTGTTCCAAAAAAGGTCCAGTTGCCAGGACCACAAATACAAATTCAATCTAGACACCGTTGCCGTAGCACAGAAAAAAATACATAACTCGGCCTAAACACCAGCGCCACAGGTAACTTTCACAAAGTTGTGAACGATCTGAGAGACAAGGCAAGAAGGGTCTTCTACGTCATCAAAAATAACATAAAATTTGACATACCAATTAGGATCTGGCAAAAAAAATACTTTCAGTTATAGAACCCCTTTATGGTTGTAAGGTCTGAGGTCTGCTCATTAACCAAGAATTCACAAAATGGAACAAACACCAAATTGCATGCAGAATTTTACAAAAATATCCTCCATGTCCAATGTGAAACGCCCAAAAAATGCATGCAGAGCAGAATTAGTCCAATATCCGCTAATTATCAAAATCCAGGAAAGAGCGGTTAAAATCTACAACCACCTAATAGGAAGCGATTCCTAAATCTTCCATAACAAAGCCATCATCTACAGAAAAATAAACCTGGAGAAGAGCCCCCTAACCAACCTGGTCCTCGGTCTCTGTTCACAAACAGACCCCACAGAGCCCCAGGACAGCAACATAATTAGACCCAACCAAATCATGAGAAAACAAAAATATAATTACTTGATAAAAAAAAAGATAATTACTTAATAATTTACAAAAACAACAGAGCAAACTAAACTGCCATTTGGCCCTGAACAGAGAGTACACAGTGGCAGAATATCTGACCACTGCGACTGACCAAAAATTAAGGAAATCCATGTACAGACTCAGTGAGCATAGCCTTGCTTTTGAGAAAGGCCGCCAAAGGCAGACCCACAAAGAATTTGAAAAGAAATTCAATTTTGATAAACTCCCATATCTATTGGTTGAAATACCAGTGTGCAATCACAGAAGCAAGATTTGTTACCTGTTGCCACAAGAAAAGGGCAACAAGTGAAGAACAAACACCTATGTTTATCTTTATTTATTTTCCCTTTGTACTTGAACTATTTGCACATCATTACAACACCGTTTATAGACATAATATGACATTTAAAATGTCTTTATTCTTTTGGAACTGTTTACTATCTATTTCACTTCCTCTGCCAATAAAGCCCCTTAAATTGAAATTGCGGGAGACAGAGAGGAAAGAGAGGGAGAGGGCTGAAAGAGAGCAGAGAAAATTTGATAAATAGAGATAGTGGACGAGAATGAGCCTAGAAAGAGAGAGAGAAATGGTGGACGAGAATGAGCCTAGAAAGAGAGAGAGAAATAGTGGACAGGAATGAGCATAGAGAGAGAGGCAGAGACTGAGGCAGCTGCTGGCAGGACCTGGCCAGGCTCTGCTGATTTAAGGACCCAGGCCACAGGAAGGGACTGCTCGACACGCCAGGCACGTCCCTTCAGCTACGGCTAGAGGAAGCACTACTGCCATTCAGCTCTGCAGACGCCTAAATGAGTCTGTTCTGTCCTGCAACGGGCCCTGGCAACGTTCCACTGCTTCTCTCTCTCTTTCTCTCCCTCCGTCTCTCCCTCTCACTCCCCAGATCACAAGATTTCCTTTTCTGTGGCACTTCATTCCAATTGCTTCCTGCCCCACCACTAAACTGTGATAAATTACTGTCCTTTTACTATGGAAAGCCCAGTAACCCAATGTTCTTTTTTCTTCAAGACATTGTATGCTTCTTTTTCTATGTTCCCTACCCCACTCTATTCTCCTGATATCTCTCTCTATGAATGGTTTTTGTGCTTTATTGGTTTTTAACAGAATTGCTCTTACAAACCCTGAAAACTCAAACAATCGCTTTAGTTAAAGCTTTCATTTACTATCCAAATGGTTCAGAAACACACACATATGTAATCCCATACAGTGCATTTGGAAAGAATTCAGACATTCTTCGCTTTTTCACTTTTTGTTACGTTACAGCCTTATTCTAAAATGTATTTGTTTTTTTTCTCTCATCAATCTACAGACAATACCCCATAATGACAAAGCAAAAACACACTTTTAGAAATGTTGGCAAACTTGTAAAAAAAATAACTTAAATATCACATTTGCATAAGTATTCAGACCCTTTACTCAGTACTTTCTTGAAACATTTTTGGCAGTGATTAAAGCCTTGAGTCTTCTTGCGTATGATGCTACAAGCTTGGTATACCTGTATTTGGGGAGTTTATCCCATTCTTCTCTTCAGATCCTCTTAAGCTCTGTGCTTAGGGTCGTTGTCCTGTTGGAAGGTGAACCTTTGCCCCAGTCTGAGGTCCTGAGTTCTCTGGAGCAGGTTTTCACCAGTGATCTCTGTACTTTGTTCTGTTCATCTCCCCCCCGATTCTGACTAGTTTCCCAGTCCCTGTCGCTGAGAAATATCCCCATTACATCATACTGCCACCACCATAGGGATGGTGGCAGGTTTCCTCCAAATGTGCTACTTAGCATTCAGGCCAAAGAGTTTTAGGTGCCTTTTGGCAAACTCCAAACGAGCTGTCATGTGCCTTTTACTGAGTGGCTTCCATCTGGCCACTCTACCATAAAGGCCTGATTGGTGGAGTGCTGCAGAGATGGTTGTCCTTCTGGGCAGTTCTCCCATCTCCACAGAGGAACTGTGGAGCTCTGTCAGAGTAACAATCGGGTTCTTGGTCATCTACCTGACCAAGGCCCTTCTCCCCCGATTGCTCAGTTTTGCCGGGTGGCCAGCTCTAGGAAGAGTGTTCGTGGTTCCAAACGTCTTCCATTTAAGAATGATGGAGGCCACTGTGTTCTTAGGGACCTTCAATGCTGCAGACATTTGTTGGTACCCTTCCCCAGATCTGTGCCTCGACACAATCCTGCCTCAGAGCTCTACGGACAATTCCTTCGACCTCATGTCTTGGTTTTTGCTCTGACATGCACTGTCAACTGTGGGACCTTATAAAGACAGGTGTGTGCCTTTCCAAATCATGTCCAATCTATAGAATTTACCACAGGTGGACTCCAATCAAGTTGTAGAAACATGTCAAGGATGATCAATGGAAACAGGATGCACCTGAGCTCTATTTCGAGTCTCACAGCAAAGGGTCTGAATACTTATGTAAATGTATGTACAGTACTTATGTCATTATGGGGTATTGTGTGTACAATGATGAGGAACATGTTATATTTAATACATTTTAGAATAAGGCTTTAACGTAACAAAATGTGGATAAAGTCAAAGGGTCTGAATACTTTCCGAACGCACTGCACACACACTCGCTATCACACAGACAAGCACACAAACACACACAAGTGCACACCACTCCCTGATACATTACACTTAAATCAGTGTACTGTTTTTAATTTCACAACACCATGCGTACACGCTAAGGTAAACAACCAGAGACAGATATTCCCCCACTGAGTTGATAGATCCCCGAGTTAATAATAATCTCTGATCTCTTGGCTGTTGTGATGACAAAACGAGCCGACCTAACCATGCGTTGAAGTGGCCAACCCAGGTTCCTCCCTGTTACTTTGATCAGGCCAGATGTTGAAGAAACATGTCTCCCTGTGAGTCTTGCTGTGCTGCTGTTCCCAAGCTAGGGACAGATATTAATTCCTCACATGTTCTGTTTGTTCTGTATGCGCTTGTCTATTTGTCTGTGTATTCTGTGTCTGTGTGGGTCTGTGTCTATGTGAGTGTATTTGTTTGTGTATTATGTTTCTATGTTTGGGTCTGGTTATGCTTGGGGGGTTTTCAGATTGTCATACCTCCATACCGACATTGTGCCATCCTGTGATATTTGGTAATACCGGCACTGAACACAAGGGGCCCTGTTTTCAAACCTCACTTAGCCTCTGTAATCTGAAGATTAGCCATGCTGACAAGTACATGTGAAATCCCATAGCGAAAATGTTACACAGTCTCTGACAAACCATTTGCAGGACAGACAAGTAAGTCAAAAATATTAGATAGCAAGGCTCTTGATCCAGGAGGGGATTCTCTGCTGATACCAAGAGAAGCTTGATTTTGCAAGAAGCTAACCACTAGATAATTAGCTACTAATTTAGCACTGTAGAACATATAGCACATTTTAGACAGTTAACTTAATAGTTACAAGATATCTAGGTGGCAAACATTTAGTTGTGAATTCCATACTGTAACTAGATCACCTGGTGGGTGCTGCACAACAGTGAGTGACTCACAAGGCCATGGTCTCTCACCTTTGTGTGCTTGTAAACAAATAATGTGACTGGTCACTACCGGCAAATTTATAATGGGACTTTATAATGGGACTTTATAATGGGACTAGAAATAAACAAAGAATGCAGTTTGCTTTATATCCTATTGCACAAGTTGACTGCAGGTATTTACTTAAAAAACTAGTTACAAATATGCAAATGTATAAAAAAAACTTCAAACAAATAGTTTCAACGGTATTGGCGCTCTTAGAAAAAACATCCTGTGGCTATTTCCAAATACCTTGCTATACAGTATACCGCCCGAGCCTAGTCTGTGTCTCTGTGAGTCTATTTATCTGTTTATTCTGGGTCTATGTGTTGGTCTTTGTCTGTCTGTCCACGCCTGTGTGTTTGGTTGTGGTGTACATTATTTTATGAGATGGTAACTCATACAGTCACTAATTCCACATAGGGAGGGGTTGGGGGGGGGGGGGATGAGTTGAATGCTAATGACTTTATCGGACCCCTGCAGCTTGGTTGGACTCAGAGTCTGTTTTCATCCTGTGCACTGCATTGAATAGGCCTCTTTGGGGTTACGGTTCAGATTGATAGGAAATGTAGTCCTTCATGTTCATGACTGGAGGGGTAGAGCTATGGAGTCCAGCGGCAACAAAGCGACTCGCAACCTTCCGCAGCTTTGCCTCATTTTTCCCAATTTATGGATAAACAATGGAGATTGATGACAATGCCTAAACCTTTCTAGTTTCTTTAACCCTTTACATGTGCCATTGATTTTTTTCATGAATATGAATTTGTGGACAGTGCCTTCAGAACGTATTCACACCCCTTGACTTTTTCCACATTGTTGTTGAAGCCTGAATTTGAAATGGAAATACCCCATAATGTCAAAGTGGTATTTTGTTTTTCGAAATGTTTACAAATGAGTTAAAAATGAAAAGCTGAAATGTTTTGAGTCAGTATCCAATCTTAAATAAGTTCAGGAGTAAAAAGGTTGCTTAACAAGTCACATAATAAGTTGCATTGTCTCCCTCTGTGTGCAATAATAGTGTTTAACATGATTTTTGATTGACTGCTTCACACATGCAATTATCTGCAAGGTCCCTCAGTCGAGCAGTGCATTTCAAACACCCTCAAGGACCAGGGAGGTTTTCCAATGCCTTGTAAAGACGAAATGGTAGATGGGTAAAATAAAAAGTAGACATTGAATATCCCTTTGAGTATGATAAAGTTATTAATTACACTTTGGATGGTGTATCAATACACCCAGGTACTACAAAGATACCAGTGTCCTTCCTAACTCAGTTAATGGTGTGGAAGAAAACTGCTCAGGGATTTCAACATGAGGTCAATGGTGACTTTAAAACCGTTGCAGAGTTTAATGGCTGTGATTGGAGAAAACTGAGGATGGATCAACAACATTGTAGTTAATCCACAATACTAACCTAAATGACAGAGTGAAAAGATGAAAGTCTGTGAAGAATAACACATATTCAAAAAAATGCATCCTGTTTGCAATAAGGCACTAAATTAAAACTGGAACAAATGGTAGACATTCGTCAAAAAAAATGTACTTCATATCCTGAATACAAAGCGTTATGTTTGGGTCAAATCCAGCGCACCACATCACTGAGTACCACTCTTCATATTTTAAAAAATGGTGGTGGTGGCTGCATGGGTATGCTTGTCATCGGCAAGAACTAGGGAGTTTTTTTTACATAAAATTAAATGGAATAGAGCAAAGCACAGGCAAAATCTTAAGAAAACCTGGTTCAGTCAGCAGGACAATAGCTATCAACAATAAGCCACTCGGGAGCCATAAACAATATGACCAATATATATTGTCCTGCGAATAACAGGGTTAATAACATATCTGTGAGAATATCCAACAGGCTTTAATATAATTCTGAATGAAAACTAACAATTATAATAATCGCTTGGTTTAAAAACGAACATTTTTTTGATTATTTCATTTTCAAATAATGTAAAATGAGCGAGAATAAGGCCATTCTTGAACATGGGGTGAGACATTGTTACTAATTTGTAAATAAAACCAGTTTGTTATTTTGAATGATTTATTTCTGTTTTTAGAGAGAAACCAAAAACGTGGCACGGATATTGAGCCAGCAACTGTTGCAACACAACAGGCGCTGTACAACATGACTAGTTGAGAGTGGCCTACACTACTACAGTAAAACCAAAATAATCCCAACAAAATCAAGTAATAAAAACCTTAGTGTAACAACAGTTTTAGTAAGTATTACTGAAGTCGTGCACAATTATTTCTATTTTGTTTTTTGTCGCCCATTCGTTGTCAGTTAGAGACACAGTAGGACCCAAATGCATAATCAGTGCTCTAACTCCCCCTTGCTCTGGTCTGGAGTAATGAAGTGGTGGCGCAGGGTACCGTACTAAACCACAAATGACCTCCAAGTCCTGCGGTGTAAAAGTGCGCAATTTTTAAAGGACAAACCACTGTATAACACAAGGCCAAATATACACTGAGTATAAATACGCTGCTTTCCAAGACGTCATTGAATATTCCTGAGTGACCTACTTAGTTTTGACTTAAATCATCTTGAATATCTAGAATATCTAGAATCATGTAGTAACCAATAAAGTGTTAAACAAATCGAAATATATTTTATATTTGCGATTCTTCAAAGCCACCCGTTGCCTTGATGACACTGCCTTGACATTCTCTCAACCAGCTTCACCTGGAATGCTTTTCCAACAGTCTTGAAGGAGTATGCTGAGCACTTGTTGGCTGCTTTTCCTTCACTCTGCTGTCCAACTCATCCCAAACTACCTCAATTGGTAAAAAGAAAAACCCTATAATGAGTAGTTATGTGTTAACTTTTGACTGGTACTGTATGTCAATTAAAATTTCTGTATTTAATTTTCAATACATTTGCAAAGAAATCAAAAAATGTTTCATTTCGGGCCGTAACAACAAAATGTGGAATAAGTCAAGGTGTATGAGTACTTTCTGAATTCACTGCATATTTGTACATAGAGAAAGAAAGAAAAATAAAGAAAAATGCTATTTTTTATAGGAGCATTTTACTCTTCCGCTTGAAAAGACTTCTGGTTTTATGCGAAGCCATTAAGGACCGAAGGCCTGCTGAAAATCCATCATCCCTGCACTGACATGCAGTAAAAACACATTTAATGAGCCTCCTTTAATTCCCCCTGTAAACACACACATTTAGGAATATTGAGGAGAGAGTAGACCTGTAATGGTCCTGGGAGGGGCTGGAAGTCAACTTTACCTTTGGCAACTATGGCAAAACAAAATATATCTCCAAAATTACATCAACCTCTATAGGCATTCCTTGTTAGCTTTGAACATGTTAAGTCCTGCATGTCAAAAATGTTTTAGCTTTCACAGCCTGTAATTTACCAGTCACTGACACTGCTGTGTTGCTATTAATATGGATTAAACATTTTTTGATCTGCTGTCATCAAGTCATCCTGGAAATTCAGAAGTTCACTTGATAAAGGGCAAATAATGTCTAGTAAGTTGACAGTTTGTTTCACAGAATTCTTCATCGTTCCCCTGCGTGTCAACTGTGAGGAAACTGGGAGTGTCACGCCCTAACCTTAGAGAGCTGTTTTATTTCTCTATTTGGTTAGGTCAGGGTGTGATTTGGGTGGGAATTCTATGTTTTCTATTGCTTTGTTTTTGGCCGCGTGTGGTTCCCAATCAGAGGCAGCTGTCTATCGTTGTCTCTGATTGGGAATCATACTTTGGCAGCCTTTTTCCCACCTAATGTTGTGGGTAATTATTTATTTTCTGTGTGTGTTTGTGTGCGCCACGGTTGCGTCACATTCGGTTTCTGTTTAACTGTTTTTATTTGTGAAAGTTTCACTTTAAGATGTGGAATTACATGCACACTGCGCCTTGGCTCATCTATGACAGGGAGTTTGAAGACAGTGAACACGACAGGGAGTTTAGTCCTCTTTGTCATTGTGTTTTCTATGACCCCGTAGAGACAGCGAGAGAGAGAGAGGACATTTTTGTCTCGCTGACTAGTGGTAAAATATACTCTGGGGAGTCCGTGCTTCACTTGGTCCCAAGGGTCAATGTTATTTTGGTGGGAAAGACCTTGACTGTGCATAAGTCCGGTATGGTTCTTAAATGATTTGGATAGACGAGATTCAAATGCACTATAATAGATAGTTACACTGTCATGTTAAGACTAACTTTCAGTCGGAGAATGATTTTTTAAAATCAGTTTACAGCGAGTCAATGAGCCTCGAGGCTGTGGTTTCTCTGTGCAGATGGTCCAAAATGCATGAACACAATTTTGCAAGGTCTCTTTTAATATAGCATTTGCAATGCACCAGTTATGTGTGTTTTAAAACATGCCCCGCAGCTACCCAGGCAATGATGCCTTCACGAAATTCATGAATAAACCAACTGCAGATATTTGTCAATGAACATGGCAGTCAATTTTATTTTATTTTATTTAGTTATTTATTATATATTTAATTGTTGATTTTCCCCCAAAACATAATTGCATGCATACGTCTTGGTGTATTGGCAGAAGTGTGGAAACAAGTTTGATATTAATCTCTTCAAACACCCCAAATGTTAGTTTGATTTAATCTCTTCAAACAACCCAAATGTTAGTTTGATTTAATCTCTTCAAACAACCCAAATGTTAACGCCTAATCAAATTATTATTATTATTATTATTTAAGTTCGCTTGCATCTTGCATCTAATCAAAAGGAAAGTTTACTGAACCATTTGCTCACGATGAAAGAGGTTTATGGCTTGGCTGGTTAATGTTTTCTTTAAAATGAGGTGAGAAGTTAAAGGGACAATACAGTCCAAAATCAGATGTTTTCAGATGTTTTCTAATGTCATGATGTGTTCACAACCCAGGTCGTCTGTTTTATATCCAGCTTTATGCCGCAATGTGAAATGTATGTGAAACGTAAACCCCATGTAATGTTACGGTGCTTATATTTTCCATTAATTGGGGTTAACACATGTAGTAGACATGTATCTACACATCCAATGACATGGGATGTGGACTCATATTGACATTACACTGCTTTGGAGGTCTGGAAACATCAAACAAACTTAGATTTCAGAGGGCCATGTCCCTTCAAAACCCCCAATGCCAACCCCAGTCAGATTATAACTTGTGCTGTACTCAGAAACCCTTTTGTCATATAGAGTTGCAGTTTGGAGAAGTTTAACCTCTTTAATGTACTGCACTCAGCCAGTCCTGATGTTTTTAGCCTGTACATCTACAGCCCTTTGTGTCATTATTTCACCCAACATTTAATCTCATACTTCCCTTTCTTTATGTTTTGTCACACTATGCTTTGAGCCACTGGCAGGCTAAGTATAATCCATTTTTTGCTGTGGTAGATTTAGTAATACTGTACTTGGCTTACTAAGCAGGGATAGAGCTCAAAGCATGCTGTACAGTAAACTTTTCAACAGTATGGGTGAGTGAGCTGTAAAAGACTGAAGTTGTCCTTTGGGATGAGTGATACAATGCCGAATGGTGTCAGTAGCTGTTGGGCCAAAAAACACAAAGTTAAACTAGCTCTGTAGGTCCCTTACCAAAAAAATGCAAACAGTTGTGGCAAATATTTGGCCCATTTGCCATATATTTACCGCAAGCTCATATTTTCACATGCAAATTGGTTTTGCGGCAAACTGTTGCGGCCAATTTGCAACTTGTAAATATCTGGCAAACAATTAGGGTAATTTCGTGGCGAACATTCTACTGTTTGCGGCAAACTTTCTTCAAACTCAGTATGAATATGCAAATTAGATCAGGTTTTTGGTTACTGTGTGTTAACACCATTGAAATGTTGTATCTGCATAAACCAAATCACATAACTTTAAATGAACTTGCATCTCACAGAGAAAACTAAATGTACTAAATACACTAAACATGTATTCAATGCCTTAACAGATAAAAATGAAAACTAAATCAAACCCTATTGCCTTTTTGAGTGATAACGGCCCTGTGGAAGTCCTTTGTTCAAAGCTTGTTGAATGCATGCACTGAAACAATCAGAAAACATGTTATATTTTGTCATCTTAAAAGGTAGACTTAGCGGCTGATGGGAGGGTTTGTCTTTGGACAAATGGGGTCAGCTGTTACAAAGTTGCCAAGAGGTTGCTTGCTTCTCACTGATACTGGTATTCTATATATTTTTCAGCAAGGAAACAATATTTCTGCCTTGTATAAATGCTATATAAACAAACCATGTAGCTAGCGTCAACTGGGACTTACTAAATCAACCCTTAAATCTGTTCCTAGATTTGAATTAATTTAGCAAAAATATGATAGCTAATGTTAGCTAGCTAAGCGCTAGCCAGTCAGTGGTGCTGACAGATTTGAAACTGGTATCAACAAAATGTGTTTCACTCTATCGACATAAAATATGACATTACTAACTAATAGACACAATTTAAATGTTTATTAGGAAGTTGAATTTATATGTTTAATTAATTAATTTAGTTCCAAGACCAGGTTACTGGTCTTCTGGTGAACTTATGTTTACACCAGAAATGACTTCTGGTAAACTGTTTGCCACTAGTAGAGAATAAATATTGTTGCTTCAGGTTTACTGCAGATTCACCACTAGTGACAAACATTTGCAAACGTCTGGCAACATTTTGTGGCAAACTATTTAGATTGCAGCAAATCTGCCACAAACTTGAGGGAAGTTTGGCACAACAAACTCCCTTTTGTAAGGGCTATCTCAATGTTTCACAGTCTATGAAGACCAGAGGGAAGTTTTATCATCAATATATAATTTCCTCTGAGACTTTGGATCTGTCAGGACAAGTACATTTTGCACTTGCAAAAGTTATCCCTATTTTTACTTTCATATCCTCGAACCGTATTAAAGCTGTTCAAATATTCATTTGGATCTATCTCCTCCATGCTTACTGTACATGGTCTCTTGATAGATACCTTAAATCTCTTAACAAGACATATTGGACAACTTTTAGCCCGAACAAAAACATTTTGAAAACCGCAAACTTTCTGGGGTTTTTCTCCACTATGCAACCCCAGTAGAATTGAAAACACCTCAGGTTAGGATGCTCTGTCTTAAACGATACCAGTCAAATGGCACGCCTTCTTTGACTTGTGTTTAGGATCTGGATACATGCCAAGGCTATTGAAGAAACAGTGTTTGATGTATTCTTTGGCCCTTTTGATTATGTTTCATTGGCTTAGACCAGGGCTCTCCAACCCTGTTCCTGGAGAGCTACCGTCCTGTAGTTTTTTTCTCTCGCTCCAACCTTAATCACCTGATTCTAATAATTAGCTGGTTGATAAGCTTAATCAGGTTAGTTACAATGGGGTTGAAGCAAAAACTACAGGAGGGTAGCTCTCCAGGAACCGGGTGTGAGATTCCTGGCTCAAATGATGTAATATTAATCTGTTTGACATGTTTCCTATAGTCCTATTGAAGGCCTACTGTGCACGCTTTCCTTCGGATCATGCTTCGATGTTTGTAATGGTATCGGGTAATCAGTAAACCAGGGAGTGTAATTTATCAGTAGAGTCCAGAAGGAATCAAGGATGCATGAAGGAATAAGTCACCGATGTTGCTGTGTCGTCGAGCATTTTTTTTTGTCACAGTTCTAAGCGATCAGGTTGCCCTCTAAGGAATTTGAATATTTCTCCTCAGAGAAAGATGCACTATTAAAATGCAATGACATTTGATTCATGTTTGTCTTGTAAATTACATTTACCTTCTCATTTACCATGAAACGATTTGCAATATTGTGGCGTAGTCTTCTTTATGATGCTGATCAGTTTCAAAGATCCAGGATATTGGCTAGTGCTGAGCAATAAACCAAAATGTTGTTTCTGACATCGGATCAATTACTTGAATTCCATTTAGGTTTTTTTTTAATGAGCTCAATGAGCCATTTCTCTAGAGAGAAATCCTATCAAGCACGAGAGACATCAAATCAAGAATGAACTGTGGGACGCTGTAGGGAGTTGTAGCTTCTAATACGCAAATATTCTACCTAGTTCAGCGCTAGAAATGTGGTAATTAACTACGATGACCAGAATACATTGCGCATGTTCTTCCCGGCACCACACCCAGACGACATGAGAGAGGAATGTACACAACACAGCAATGAGAGGGATGTAGACAGTTCTGGAGGTATACAGTGTATTCGGACCCCTTCCCTTTTTCCACATTTTGTTATGTTACAACCTTATTTTAAAATGGATTACATTTTTTTCAAATCCTCATCATTCTACACACAATAACCTATAATTACAAATCCAAAACAGGTTTTTAGAATTATTATTATTATTAATAATTTTTTGGTACTTTTACCGCTTTTTCTCCCCAATTTCGTGATTTCCAATTGGCATTTACAGTCTTGTCCCGTCGCTGCAACTCCCCTACTGTAACGCTCGATGAGTGAATGGGTCAGGCGCAGAGAGCAAAGGATGCGGGGAAAAACACGCTTAAATGTCCAAAAATTCACAGGAACAAAATAGTATACCCAACACAAGTGTAACTATAAAACAAAATAGTACTCTATTGTGAAATACTAGGACAGTGAGAAAACCCAACAAAACACTAACACATCTCACAAATACAGAAGAACAAGCCCGCACAAACAGAAGCGGGCTAAACGAACTTAAATAACCCCACCCTAACAACCAAACAATGAACAGGTGAAACCAATTAGACAAAACCAAACGAACCCAGAACAAAGGATCGGTGGCAGCTAGTAGACCGGCCACGACGACCGCCGAGCGCCACCCGAACAGGAAGGGGAGCCACCTTCGGTAATATTCGTGACACCTACGGACTCGGGAGAGGGGAATGTGAGATAATTGTGTCCTCCGAAACACGACCCTGCCAAGCCGCAGTGCTTCTTGACACACTGCTCGCTCATTCCGGAAGCCAGCCGCGGAGGAAACATCGTCCAACTGGCGACCGAAGTCAGCTTGCAGGTGCACTGCCCACCACAGGGAGTGGCTAGAGTGCGATCGGACAAAGACATCCCAGCCGGCCAAACCCTCCTCTCACTCAGACGATGCTGGGCCATTTGTGCGCATAGGTCTCCCGGTCACGGCTGGCTGTGACACAGCCTGGGATCGAACCCGGGGCTGTAGTGATGCTTCAAGCACTGCGATAAAGTGCCTTAGACCTCTGCGCCAGCTGTTTATTTTATGTTTGCAAATGTATAAAAAGAACTACAGAAATACCTTACAAGTATTCAGACCATTTGCATCAAATTTGAGCTCAGGTGCATCCTGTTACAATTGATCATCCTTGAGATGCATCTACAACTTGATTAGAGTCCACCTCTTGTAAATTCAATTGATTGGACCTGATTTGGAAAGGCACACACCTGTCTATGTTTTATTTAACTAACTAACAAATTCTTATTTTCAACGACAGCCTAGGAACAGTGGGTTAACTGCTTTGTTCAGGGACAGAACGACAGATTTTTACCTTGTCAGCTTGGGGATTTGATCTTGCAACTTTCTGGTTACTAGTCCAACGCTCTAACCACTAGGCTACCTAAGGTTCCACAGATGACAGTGGATGTAAGAGCAAAAACCAAGCCATGAGGTCGAAGCTCCGAGACAGGATTGTGTCCAGGCACAGATCTGGGGAAGAGTACCAAAAGATGTCTGCAGCATTGAAGGTCCCAAAGAGCACAGTGGCCTCCATCATTCTTAAATGGAAGAAGATTGGAACCACCAAGACTCTTCCTAGAGCTGGCCGCCCGGCCAAACTGAGCAATCGGGGGAGAAGGGCCTTGGTCAGGGAGGAGACCAAAAACCTGATTGTCACTCTGACAGATCTCCAGAGTTCCTCTGTTAGGGATGGGAGAACCATCTCCGCAGGACTCCACCAATTAGTATTTTACAGTAGAGTGGCCAGACTGAAGCCACTCCTCAGTAAAAGGCACATGACAGCTCAATTGGAGTTTGCCAAAAAGGCACCTAAAGGACTCAGACCATGAGAAACAAAATTCTCTGGTCTGATGAAACCAAGATTGAACTCTTTGGCCTGAATGCCAAGGGTCCCGTCTGTAGGAAACCTGGCACCATCCCTACGGTGAAGCATGGTGGTTACAGCATCATGCTTTGGAGATATTTTTCAGCAGCAGGGACTAGGAGACTAGTCAGGATCGAGGGAAAGATGAACGCAGCAAAGTACAGAGAGCTCCTTGATGAAAACCTGATCCAGAGAGCTCAGGACCTCAGACTGGGGTGAAGGTTCACCTTCCAACAGGACAACGACCGTAAGCACACAGCCAAGAAAACGCAGGAGTGGCTTCGGGACAAGTCTCTGATTGTCCATGAGTGGCGCAGCCAGAGCCTGTACTTGAACCAGATTCAACATCTCTGTAGATGTTCCCCATCCAACCTGACAGAGCTTGAGAGGTTCTGCAGAGAAGAATGGGAGAAACTCCCCAAATACAGGTGTGCCAAGCTTGTAGCGCCATACCCCATAAGACTCGAGTCTGTAATTGCTGTCAAAGGTTCTTCAACAAAGTACTGAGTAAAGGGTCTGAAAACGAATGTAAATGTTTTTGCTTTTGTCAGTATGGGGTATTGTGGGTACATTGATGGGGGAAAAACAATCTGAATACTTTCGGAATGCACTGTAGCTCTACTACCCAATTGTTGGTTGTAGAAGTCTTGAAAGTATGCCTTATATACTTTGAAGAACTACTAAAATAGTTATTTTGTCAGAAGCCTTGCAGCATTTGCAGCGGTGGCAACCAATAATCAGGGGCTACTCTTTTCACTAGCCAAGGGGAGCACATAAATAATGTGAGATGGTTGTCTGGATGTCTGGCTGCTACTACCTGAGCAGAGATGAGATGTTGACTAAGAAATGAAGTAAAAGTCCTAATTTAAAAAAAAAAGTTATACACAACTGAAAGTAAAGTAATGTGAATAAATGATGGTTAATAAGTGATATGCAGTAATGATCAGTCACTACCATCATGGGGCTCTCATTAAAGATGCAGCATGTAACTTTATGGGCGACCCGACCATTCTCATTGAAGGCAAGTCCAAGAAGCAGTAGACATGTTCTATGTGTGCTATTTCTATGCTTTCTGTTATTGAATTTAATTTTTGCGTCTTTTACTTTCGGTTTTGTACACCAGCTTCAAACAGCTGACAATATATTTCACAGCGGTTTAGATGGTACAGTGATTCTGTACTCCATGCATTGCTTGTTTTGTCACAAACTGAAATTAAGAACTTTTCCATTATTATTATTTTTTTTAAACATATTTTTGCATATTGTACTTTTAGCTGCTTTATTCTGTGTTGTTAGAGACAATGGATTTTTGTTTTCAATGTTTTGGCAATTGACTGAATTTCAATTAAAAAGCTCTAAAATAATTAGGGTCATATTTCAGAATGCATTTCATGTTTAAAAAAAAAAGGATGTTCTTTATCCTGCATGGTTTATTTGGTCTGGCATAGGTATAATCTGGCATAGGTTTAATCTGGCATAGCCTATTCTAGACCCATGTGAAACAGTGAAAAATCCTAAATACACAGTATTTAATACTTTCTTAATAGTGTCTAATTCTTTATTATGAGGACATTACACTATGAGGCCGTTTCATGCAGTTGATATTGTGACATGGCAGACTACCACTTCGAAAGTGATGTTTAGTTATAACCAGACTGTTTATCCCTGGGTTGTCCCCTGTGTCTTGCAGCGTGTCAGCAGCAGTGTGCCCCAGCATCCTGCAGAGTGGTGAGGGTGGTGTTTGGGATGCGGAGAGCCGTATAGGAGCTGAGTGGGCACCTCACCTCAACGCCGTCTGCTTCCTGTGCCGCTTCAAGATGGATTAGAGACTAACGCCTCCGGAGATCAAAGGTACGTTATGTAACGTAATCAGCCCCTGCTCCACTGCTCTCCTCAATAAGGCTTTGGCCCGGGAGTAGAGGAGTATAGAGGAGCAACAGAGGGAGTGTGAAGTCCCGCTGTTGTTTGTCTAGTGTAGTACAGTGGGCTACATTGTGGTCGGCCATTACTCCCCATTGAACATGTATGAATGTGCCAGAGGGGGCTGAGAGAAAGAGCCAGGCTGCTTTAATGCTGTAAATTGTGCTGCAGACATCACACTTTTCAAGGATGGGGAATTAAGAAAGACAGGACTGCAGACAGGACCTTACCTGGTCACAGGAAACCCTTTGAAGATTTTTTAGGAAGACGGAGCTCTCTTGTTCACTGACTTGCAAGCAAGCTGCATGGGAGGGATGGGAGGACTAATATACTGTAGCACCACCTCTGAAGTGCCAAAGGGAAGGAATTTATTTGTTTTCCGTGAAGCACAGTTGTTACAGTTTAAACATGGGTGAGATGTACTGTACTATCAGTATTCGCTGGAGATTGTCAAGCCCTGAACTTAGAGAGCCTTTTTATGTCTCTATTTGGTTTGGTTTGGGGTGGGCTTTCTCTGTTTTTGTTTTCTATGATTTTGTATTTATATGTTTTGGCCTGGGTATGGTTCTCAATCAGGGACAGCGGTCTATCGTTGTCTCTGATTGGGGACTATACTTAGGTAGCCCTTTTCCCTCCTTTCAGTGTGGGAAGTTAACGTTGTTTGTGGCACAAAAGCGCTTAAGCGGCACTGTTATTGTGGATTGTTTGGTCCTATTCATTCGACGGCCGTGACAGAGATATTCTCCCTCTTGACTTCTCCACTTTGTTTTCTCCTGTCGGAATCTTCCTGCATGTGTTTGTTGCTGTAGTATAACGCCAAAACAAGCCATTACCCTTTTCACACTATTGTGCAGAGCTAAACCAAACTGTGCTGCCTCGCATATCTTATTTACACATTCTTCTTTTCAGCATGATTCCAGCCAATGTGGGCAGCAGGTAGCCTAGCGGTTAAGAGCGTTGGGCCAGTAACTGAAAGTTCGCTGGTTCCATTCCCCGAGCTGACAAGGTGAAAAATATGTCAATATGCCCTTGAGCAAGTCACTTAACCTGAATTGCTACTGTATGTTGCTCTGGATAAGAGTGTCTGGTAAAATGTAAACATGTAAATGTCACCAGCTCTGTACAGCTTGGCTTGGATTGGCTCAGTAGTGTGAAAAGCCCTTATGAGTCTGAAGAAACAGAACCAAAATTGCCTCAGTTACGGTTTTATTTGTTGAGAAAGGGACTTTGTTCAAAATCACATATGGTGCTGAGTGTAGCAGGAGATCAGGATTTTATGCAAAGGCAATTTTTATTCACGGGAAAATAATATGATGCAATAATATGATGCAGCCGGCAGATCATACAGAGGCTGTCTCCATTATCCACCTGCTGTGCTGGGCCAGGGAAAAACAACCACATTCAAAGGAAGCTTAGATTGACACAAAGAGGATCTGAATTTCCCCAAACCTGCAGATACTGTATCTTCCAGATGGCAAACAATGTTTATGTGGAGTCAATCACAGTGAAAGGGGTTAAGTATTTTAGAGCTGCCTTCCTCACCTGTGAACTTTTTCACCCAGCATGCATTGTCTGGTATATCTTGTGTCATGTACTTTTCCCTCATACACACAGATGCAGATGTGCACACAGACGTACACACACGCTCACTTGCCTTGAAGAAAATATGGCAAGTGAGCGTGGAACAAACTGTTTACTGTATTTGTGGATGAAATTTCAATACAAAATTAATGCACTGCATGACAGCCTTTTCATATATTTTTTTTTAAGTAGCCCCAGTCCTCCCAACAGACTGCATTGGTATGGTCTGAATACAAATGTAAGAATACACAGTCTGCTCAGAAAGCATGGCATCGCTCTGAAGTACTGGCCCTGTGAAATCCACTGGGAACTGAATTTGACTTAGCCGACTTTGGCCCAGATATTTTTCAATTTCATAGCATACTGTATGCATTCTTGCATGACATGCACGTATATCACTCTGCTGCAGATCCTGCAAAAATATCCCTCCACTGTACATAAACCTCTGCTTTTATATCGGATCCTAAATCACCAGAGTGAATTTTATTTTTACTCAAGCGTGTTTATCATCTTCATTAAAATGGCCATACTTCATACTGTTTACCATTCAACTTTGTTTACCATGACTTGCCTAGTTAAATATAGGTTCAATAAAATCAAATACAAAATCATTTTAACCGCTCTCAGCGATGCTCCAGTAACAGCATTGTGGTGCTCCATCCTCAAACTATTCCTGTGTGAGCCGTGCAGCAAACAGAGCCTGGTGGAGTTGAATCTCTCCAGCCTGTCCTGCAGTGTGTGTTCACTGAACTCATCAGGTCCAGTCTGCCGCTGGGGTCTCCTGCCTTTATCCATGCACCTGAGAGTTGGAGATAAGCGACACTGATTTTTGTCTGCTGCTATGTAACAGATTATTTTGTGAGACGGGCATCAATGACACAGGAATCACTGGAGGGGATGTCTGGGCTGGCCAGAGAGAGCACTGTGAGTGTTGTTAGAGAGAAACTTATTATCTCAGAATACCATTTGAATGAGAAACAGCGGACGTGTATGTGTGTGTGTGTGCGTGCATGAGTGTGTGTGTGTGTGTGTGTGGTGTCCTCCCAGAATGGCTACATGGTCATCATTCCAGTTGTGCCCCTGTCAAGGCTTGGATTAATGCATAAGGTCATTGACTTGTGGGTAAGGCTGTGTAATCAGTAGCTTTTACTGCTGCTATAAACCGTTTTCACTGTTTTTTTGGTCACAGAGTTCAAGTTCTCTCACTTCATCAAGAGAGCGAGTGGCAAAGGGCACGGGAGAGAGAGTCATGCGGACTGAGTGCGTGTCACCGATTCGCTTCCACCCATCATGCCATTTCCCTAAATTTCACTGTCAGTTTTCTTATCAGGCAAAGATCATATTTTCAGACAGATGCTCAGCTTGTGCTTATTCGTGGTTGTGCTGAGGTTCCTGTTGTCCTTCCAGGCGATCGTCCTATTGCCCATTGAAATTCAGTTTTATTCACTTATGTTTGATCAGTGCTGTTTAAATAGCTGTCTCAATATTTGTGGGCCCAATTGTGAAGATGCCTGGCTGTTTGGCTTCATCAGTGGAATTTAAAGTGTTCCTGTCCTCTCACACTCTGACAAGTCTAGCGGAAAATGAAATTAGGAGAGTAGGACCAGTTTGAGACACGACTCCCAGCTATCCAAGTTCTGCCTGTGTTGTACATTAAATACACAGTACAGACAAGTACTGTATAGGGGAATTCAGAATCAAGGTGATTGGTATGCGATGACCGTACGTGTACGCACTGAAACGTGCGACTCATCAACTTTTGCGAATTCAAGAGATGTTGACCTTGAGTAACTAGTTAGAAAACCACTTCAATTATATGACCTGTGTTGCTGTTGCTGTCTCTCATATATACCCCATGTAATTCACAAGAGTATGCCCTCTGCAATGTGTACTCCTATATACACCATGTAATTCACAAGAGTATGCCCTCTGCAATGTGTACTCCTATATACACCATGTAATTCACAAGAGTATGCCCTCTGCAATGTGTACTCCTATATACCCCATGTAAGTCACAAGAGTATGCCCTCTGCAATGTGTACTCCTATATACCCCATGTAATTCACAAGAGTACGCCCTCTGCAATGTGTACTCCTATATACCCCATGTAATTCACAAGAGTATGCCCTCTGCAATGTGTACTCCTATATACACCATGTAATTCACAAGAGTATGCCCTCTGCAATGTGTACTCCTATATACCCCATGTAATTCACAAGAGTATGCCCTCTGCAATGTGTACTCCTATATACCCCATGTAATTCACAAGAGTATGCCCTCTGCAATGTGTACTCCTATATACACCATGTAATTCACAAGAGTATGCCCTCTGCAATGTGTACTCCTATATACACCATGTAATTCACAAGAGTATGCCCTCTGCAATGTGTACTCCTATATACCCCATGTAATTCACAAGAGTACGCCCTCTGCAATGTGTACTCCTATATACCCCATGTAATTCACAAGAGTATGCCCTCTGCAATGTGAAGTAAACAAAACTGCCCAGAACTGCAGATGCACTGTTGAGGTCCTTTTTTCTTCAGTACCTTTGTGAATTACATGGTGAATATATGAGCACACATTGCAGAGTGTGTACTCTTGTGAATTACATGGTGTGTATATATGAGTACAATTTGTAATGCTAACAACAGGTCCCACTACTCTAGGCTTTACAGAGCATAACACTCTCACTTCCAGCCATAACAGAATGTATCATGGCCAGCTCCGTAGGATGTCTTGTGTAATGAGACCTGTAAAAGCTCATATGGGGAGAGAGCTTCTTTAAGGACTCGATGTGCTCTTTTCACTACCTTTTCCAGTCTCAAATGAGCCTGCAGCATTCCTACCCGTTCGACTGCTTTCAACAACATCAACCTATGTCATTCACATGGTTTGATTTTACTTTTCACCTTTAGCTTCTAAAGGTGCTGATTAATTCAAAGGATGCCCACATACTTGAGTACAGCTGTGAGGCTTTCACAAGCCAGAATTTCTTATTGCCTAACTTTCGAGACGTCAATGTACAGCAACATTTTTTAGATGTCATTGCAGAACACCCACCATATGCATATACACACACACTGAGCTGTGGGGCTATAATCAATATAGCAGTAGAACAAATGTCACCATTTCAGAATAGAACTTCAAATAAAATAAATCATTGTAGACTACAGCAGAACACACATATGAGAATATATAGGCCTCCTGCCTATTTGATAATATAAAGCACATTCAGGTTCAACTTCACAGTACAGGAACAAGTTTGTAAAGGGAAAAAAAACCTACCCTAGTTTTCAAAATCTCCCAGAATGACTCTTCCCGTGTCAAGTCCATTTAACTCCTGACAGTCAATTTCTTGCTCAAAGCTATAAGCGCGCCTGTGGCTGTGAGGTTAAGCCTCCTTCCAAGGCTGTTCGGGAAGACTCTGGCTGTAGTGTCTATTTTTTTTTGTATTTTGAATGTTAGCTATAATCTGGGTGTCCTCTTTATCCTTGTGTACAATGCTTGCTGCCACCAAATGTGCCTTGGTTCTGGCCTGTTAAAAAACATTTCTTTCTGAGGGCTCTTTGTTGGTGTTTTTGACGTCGGAGGCAGAACTGTTCATGTACATTCCGCCCACTCTTTTGCTAGTTTAATCCCTCCAGTCGTTTCTAGACCCAAACTCCTTACCTTTTTGCATGTTGTACAGCCCAGCATTGAATTCTACATGACAAGCCAGGGGTTATTCACTGAGTCTTGACTCGCTAGTAACCCTATTAACTAGTGTAGGTGCCGCTGGAAAGAGTCTGACTCGCTAGTAGGGCGGTGGTGATTTATCCATTTTTTTTTTTAAATCTGTCTTTCCCACAGTTTAAAATCCAGCAAGCAGACGACTAGGCTACGTGACGTGTTTACTTTGGCACCTCTTCACTAGCCGACCACCACTACCAAGACCTGTGTCAAGATCAGTTACTAACCCCACCGGCCCTCCTCATAACCTCCATGTACAAATAAGAGAGCAGGTCGCAAATCAGTGTAGCAGGATAGGATGATTTACACAGAAGGATCACCGTGCTTTTACGTGATGATCTTTCTGGCGGGTGGGAGAAATAACGAGGTGGCAACTTGATTTAACACTGATCGTGTTTATAAGAATGTTTACAGTTGCGAACAGTGAAACAATGAATAAATCATGCTGTGAGAAGTACCAGATCCGGGCAAATAGGTGCCGGAACGAACGAGTCAAATCTGAGAGGTGCCAGATCCGCTTCAATTTAAGCACTGGCAACAGGCCACTCTGTATCAGGCTTAACCTGTTCTAGCTGAACGGACACAGGTAGAGGGCGAGACTGCACAGCCCTCCCTTGAGAAACCAAATCAAATCTCTCTAACAGGAGCTCAAACAGGTACATATCAGCACTTGACCCCTCCCAGGACCACACAATTACCCAATTGGCAATTACAACGAATAAAATGGTTCTACAATATAAAAAGCAATTCCTACATCCATTGTTACATTGATACATTTGTCTCAACCAGACTTAATGATTATTAGCCTAAGGGTGTTTTATCACCATTCATACGTGGAACAATCATTATCTCCTATTCAACTCCAAAGCGTGGTGGGTGAGTAAGCTGCGTGCACATCCAGAATGACAGAAGCATTGGACGCGGTGCGTTTCAGAAAAAAAACAACAAGAACATAACCTTTGAATAATGACATCAGTGTTCTTCAGGTCGGAGCTCTAGAAAGATGCCCGATGTTTCCAACTTGGATGACCGTTCAAAAGATGATTTCCCCCAGACGGAGCTCGAGTTCCAAGTTGTGGTTGAAAGCACTGAAGTCAGAAGTCTGAGATTTACCAGTTCGCAGTTGCTCTGAACGTGACAACAGACACATGGAACTCCGACCTAACCCGGAAGTATTATACAAATGATTCAAATGAAATAAACAGAACTTCTACCTCATAACTCGTGCGGACGTTCATGTGCACAATAAACATCATGGCCACTCAGATGGTAAGAAATGGTCAATTAAAATGTAGCGTATCAAACATGAAACAGAAATGTCTAAGAGTTGCAATAAACGGTACGGGATGAAATGATGAAACACTAGCAGTTATTCTAGGAGTAGATGGGGGGGAATATACATTTGCCCACAGGAGGTTGGTGGCATCTTAATTGGGGAGGATAGGCTCGTGGGAATGGCTGGAATGGAACGGTATCAAATACAGCAAACGCATAGTTTCCATTCAATTTACTCCCTTCCAGACATTGTCCTGAGCCGTCCTCCCCTCAACAGCCTCCACTGGATTTGCCACGTTATACATTTACCCATGTGAAAAGCAACAGCAAACATTTAACCCACCTGTGTTCAGTGACAGTTTGCTGGTCCAATCGAGTGTGCGTTTCACTAGCCAGTCTGTTGCAAGAGGGATTCAGCGGCTACTGTCTCCAGCTGTGTGGAGAGGAATCCACAGAGACTCTGTGTCACACAGTGAGTGACAAAACGTTACGAATCCTGGCCAGCTCATTTCAAGTCACAAGTCGAGTCCAGAGGCTCCTTGCCCAAGTCAGGTCACAAGTTGTTTTATATCAAGTCAAGTCTCAAGTCATAACATTTGTGACTCAAATCCAAGTCATGTGACGAGAGTCCACAACTTTGCTCTTCTATACGGTTGCCATTTTAATATTTATGAACCTGCACTGCAGTTCCTTCTATTTCAATAAGGCTGTAAGTACAAAAGATGTACTATTGTGTATTCATATTTTACAATTGCCTCGGCCGCATGTTGACCCGGGGCCATGTGCTGCATCTCTGTAGATGTGCTTGTTGCTGTAAATGAGTCTTCCAGCAACTTGTGTTTACGTTTGCTTTGAGAGTGAGAGAGAAGGGAGAGAGACGAAATGAACCATCTCGAGATGCGTAAAGAGAGAAGGGATGGGGTTGGGAGGGAGGGATGAAGAAAGACAAAGACGGAGAGAGACAAATGGAGGGGCAGAATGAGACCATGCCATTCTTACTTATCTAGTCAGAGTAGAGTGGAGGGAAGAGGCCTGTCGGGCCCAGGCTACAGTCGCATCTGGTTCCAGTGGAGTGTGGTGAAGGGTGGCTTTGCTAGAGCTTGGTAAACACCATTTAGGATGGAGGAGGGGGGAACATCAGTAAAAAGCCAATGTCCTCTTGCCTGATTGATAGAACCACTTTGTTCTGTATTTCTATTATTGCAGTCTGATGAGATGTGGGCTGTGGAGGGTGTGAAGGAGAGGAGGGCAAGGGGGGTTTTGCGCCCATATCTATGCTTTGTCTTTTTCGGTGTAACATTTAAGTGAGCAAGCAGTTCCCAGATAGCAAAATTATTATGGCCCAAATCCAGCCCACCGATACCAGGTAATGTGACCAGATCTGGCCCACAGTCGTCTGCTATCTGGGCTGTAGCCTAGCTACCAGTCAGAGCCTCAAGATTAACAGAGCAAGGTTTTGTATAGGTTAACACTGTGACATTTTACACAGCTTTCCTTTCTCCATTGTACCTTTAAGCCTGCACCGAGGCATGAACATTTCTCCCACTGGCAGACAGTGTATTGTGGAGCTGTGGAATGGGTGAAGACAATTTGCTCTGAATAACCCTGTGTATGGGCCCCGAAAGAGTGACAGCTCCTTATCACTGCTACTGCCAACTAATCAAAGTTGAAACCGGGTCAGGCTGAATTTAAGAGCAGCTAATTAAAATGTCCGGGTTATACTCGAAACGGCGCTTCGTTTATCTTCTCATGCAGAGTCGGATGGAGATATGGGCCGCGTAATATTAGGGGGTCTGAGTATTACTTCCAAGTTCAACAGCATCAGATAGCAGGAACATTCCAATGTCTTCATGGTGGGGGTGTAGGGGGGCTAAATCTCTAATAGGAGCTATATCTAGACTATATTCCCATGTTTCTGTACATCTGCCATTCCGGTGTGCTGTGCCAAGGCCTTTTCCAAAATGCTGTTTTCACAGGCTGCTTGAGAGGAGCTGGTGTTGATGGGAAAGCAGCAGTGGGGTGTGAAAAAGGTCACCCTTACTCGATCTGCCTGGCTGTCCCCTTGGCTATAGTACTCTCCTCTCGGGGGAAAGCCATTTTACACCCAGTGACACTTCCCAAAATAAGCACATGTTATTGACGAATGATGGATGCTGAGCCATGAAAAAAGGATAATCAAGTGCCTTGAGATCTTATCTCCATTGTCATCTGCTGTGCTTGCAGAACAAGACATCCTCAATTGTTGAAAACACAACGAGCCCAGTACTCTAGATGTGCATGAGCACTTTCTGTAAATCCATCAATGGGTAGTTCACAATTTCTGGGAGCGTTTTTTTCAACCCCAGTGGAATGTTTTTTTTTATACTTAAAAATTGCTAAACCCTTTTAATCTTTGATTGGGGCACGTAATATAGAATTGTAAATGAGAGTATTTGGAGAGCTTTGTCTAGATTTTTTATTTATTTATTTATTCTACCTTTATTTAACTAGGCAAGTCAGTTAAGAACAAATTATTATTTTCAATGATGGCCTAGGAACACTGCAGGTAAACTTGCTGATTGAAATGCAGCCATGTTTGAGCCATGGTAGAGGATTTACCTCAGAGAGAAAAGGCTTAGATTGACGAAGGCAAAATCTCTATGGCCCAGATAAGAAGCATCAGCATCCGGCCTCTCAACATCAGCATCCAAGACAAGTCATTTGATGCTTCCCCGCTTTTATTGAGCAAAAAATTAGCTTCAGAAGCTCTTGAACTTAAAATCTCAACCTATTGACCCAAAGTGTTGATTACCCTGGTAACCTGTCTCTTATCTCTCTAAGACCCTGTTTAAAACAGATTAAGGGAGCCTATTATCTGGAAATCTTTAGATTGTGCATAAAATGCTCAGCATGTTTTAGTATTCCTTATCTTAATAACAAGCATAGCGAGGGGAGTTTGGAAGCAGCAAAGCTGATCACGGAATGGCTCATTTTCTTTGTGTGGCCCACCTTAAAGTGTAATTTCTCACCAGCGGCCGGTGAGAAGCATTAATCTGAGCTGGGTTGGTCGCCTCCTGGCTTGGCCATGATCCTGAGTGGGGTGGATCTGGGGGAGGTGAGCAACAGCAGGTGTAATATCTCAAACCGGACAGGCCATGAAGTCTGGAGATAGTAGTATTCCTCCTCCACACAGCCACAGAATAACGGCACCACGAATTAGTTTACTGCGGGCCCTGAATTTACTGCCCTCCCTGCCAGTCGGTTGGCCCACTTAGTATGCGTCTCCAGCCCCACACCGTTTTCAGAAACAGGCCTTCTGAAGAAGGCTGCTCTGAGGGCAGTCTCTGCTCAGGGTTTGATGTATAGCCTTCCATAAAGCACTTTCTGGCGCTCATCGTTTTTTGTTTCACGTTTTAAGCACACTATTAGACCTTTTCGTCTCTCAACTCTCAGCCTACAACAACCACCTTATATTTTAGTAGCTAATGAGTAGCGATGAGCCCCCTTCGTTTGGATTGTAAAAAGGTGTGAATTTATCAACTCCAATCTTTTATCCGTATCGGCATAAATCAACATTGTTGTAATAAACCTTGAAATGTGTCTTGTCCGCATTGGACTCTACATCGGATAGTTGATAAGAGATGAATATACGTTGATACGGCGGTCTTTCTATGAACCTCAACTGTATCATCTTTTGTGATGATTGAGAATAACAAAGTTAACAGCACACTAGCTACCGAAACGAAATTGTACATTCACCATTTACGTTTCAGCAATAAGATATTACAAAGAGGTTGGGTTCCGAGTGAACTAATAAACGTACGTGCTCTTTGAGAACATCCAATTTGCCATCTGCCGCTGGTGGTATGTGTCCCCCGTCGTACTCCGTACCAAGAGTGATCACTTCCCTATGACTTCTGTAGAGGTTTTTGCTTGCATCTTCAAATTGAATTAATCAATCTAATAGGGTGTGTGGTGACACCACAATCAGATCAGAGCACTGGCAACAGGCTCTGCAAATAGGGAATCTAATTGTCTTGTGCAGAATAGTTCTGGGGGCCCAGGTAATGCTTCTCTAAAGGGATCAATCCATCGTCTTAAATGTGGGCCCTGCCAGACAACCTGGCCACTGTGTCCTTGAGCGCGAAGTATATCGCTCGGGAAGAAAAGTGAAACGCGTCTGATCTTCTTTGTTATTCAGTTAGCATTATAATCATATTTTTCGGGGTTATTTTTTTTGATCACTTGCTATCGGAGCTCCGAAAGATATTTCTCAATTGCATTAGGCAGTACCGCAGAGGCTGTGGTGTTATCTTGTAAATTAATCATTTCTACCCTGCTGTGGATGTGTGACTACCCCTACAGTGATTCGTTTGAGAATACTCAAACTTGGCCTGCACTTTTTATAATTAGTTGTCTTCGACATAAGCATTTGTTTGAGAGGGTTACAGTTTATTTCAACTTCCGTCAAACAACTTTTGGCTATTTATGGTCAGAAATGAATCCGCTATTTTGAAGATCTATTTCCTTTTGAGACTTTTATTGGCGGCTTGGATCACAATTGTGATGCATATCTTTAAATGGGATAAAATACCATTTTTGCCAGAAAGCCGTCATCACTTATCCCCTGTTGATGGAAATAACCATCTCAGTTTCTGACTCGCTTTTGACCTTCAGACAGTGACAGAGAGCGTACAGTAGCCTAGCCATTAGCTCATAGAAGATATGGCCCTATGTGATGAGGTCAGTATAACACAAGAGAGGAAGGAAACTGATCCCCATTCACTGAGCAATGGCTGTCGAAGCTGACCCCCCCCCCCCCATTATTGCACCCCTGCCTCACAAACATGCCTGCAAAGATTTATCCCAGCCGTAAGTCTCGCGGAACTGGCATTGCCAAAAAATGTCCCCCTCCCTCCCCCTTTCCCTGTCGCCCTCCCTCCTGTCCCATCAGTCTGGTCGTGTCTGAGCAAGAGTCCACTGCGGGGGAAACTATCGCAGCTCCATATTGCCCGTGCCGCACAATGTGGCACCTGCATTAATCACAGTGTAGAGTCTATCTGCTCTGCTCCGCATTTTGGGGGGGGGGAGAGGAGAAGAGGATTGGGGGGAGGATTTGTGATAGAGGGACTGGGGCTGCAGCATAAGAGGAAGCAAGGAGTCAGCAGAGAGCTAACAGGATATGAGATGGAAGTGAAGCGGTAGGGAAAGGGAAGCAAGGGCTGGGCCAGTGGATTAGGCGTGCTGGGCCCCGCAGTGCATTTGTTTACTCTACTGCTGTTGATTCGTTTAGGGAAATGGGGGGGGGGGTAGAGGTGAGTATATGACAGAGCAACAGAGGAGTCATGCCTGGGCTCTCTGGCTCTGTGAAGCTAGCTTGCTAGCAGACACACTACAAACAGAGCCTTTACTCTACTGTCAGAGTACAGCTGTGTCACTATAATACACTGATGGCCAGAGATAATATTGCAGCTTACCCACTTTTTTTCCACATTTTTCCATCTACACACACTACCCCATAATGACAAATTGAAAACATGTTTTTTTTTGGCAGTGATTACAGCCGAGAGTATTTCTGTGTAAGTCTCTAAGATCTTCGGACACCTGGGTCGTACAGTATTTGCACATTATTAATTAAAAAAAATATTCAAGTTGTTTAGTTAGTTGTTGGTCATTGCGAGACAGCCATTTTCAAGTCTTGCCATAGATTTATGCCGATTTAAGTCAAAACTGTAACTTGGCCACTCAGGAACTTTCACTGTCTTCTTGGTAAGTAACTCCAGTGTAGATTTGGCCTTGTGTTTTAGGTTATTGACCTGCTGAAAGGTGAATTTGTCTCCCAGTGTCTGTTGGAAAGTGTTATTTTGGGTAACAGTAGTTTCAGTGTCATGTTGGGTTATAAGCAGGTCAAGAAGAAAAACAAACAATCAACACAAATGCATAATGAGAGTATTGACTTTAGATGTTATCAGACGTCTGCCAATGGCAGGGCAAATGGATAGTTATTTTACAGGTCCTGAGAGTGTGAGTGAGTGAGTGAGTGAGTGAGAGAGAGAGAGAGAGAGAGAGAGAGAGAGAGAGAGAGAGAGAGAGAGAGAGAGAGAGAGAGAGAGAGAGAGAGAGAGAGAGAGAGAGAGATCTCCCCATCTTCATGATGAATGGTGCGACTGCCAATTCATTTCTCGACTCTTTTTGAACGTGTGCCAGGCTATCAAGGCATTCAGGCAGTGTTTTTGAAATATTCTTTCAATTTCCATTCACACAAACATTGCTTTGGAAACATTTCAAAGAGCATTTGTCATGGTGGGACTGGCGAATTGTTCAACTTAAATCAGAACAAAGTGACATGTTCCGGCCCCTATACCCCGCAATGTTGTTCTGACCAGCCACGTCCAATAATGTCCATTATTGGATCATTTTTGGGTCAACGAAGGAAAGTGTTCACACTACATTGTATACCCCCACACACCCACCCACTCTCAATCATCCACAGTATCTGTTGAAACATGACTTTTCAATCATACCTCTTCTGCAGTTCATTAACAGTCGAGGGGCTCAATCAAATAAGGCAAAAGCTACCATGGTGATTGTTTCATTTGACACTGCTACCCCTCTCCTGTCAATACTTATGATGTGAGTCTTCCATGGCATGACTTGAATAAACATGTTGATCATGTCATGAATTGACCATTTGTTGTAATTAGCGGGAAAACAAACACGTTTGACACCAATCTGACACCTGACAAAATCACTTTTGGGCTAGCTACCATATCAGCGATGTTCAATGGAATGAGTGGAACATTATTTATGACCCCCCCCCATACTTTATGATGCAGTTAGATGGTCACAGTGTTGTCCCCCCTGTCTTATTTTATAAGGCAGTACGCTGCATTTATAATGGATCTGTCCATCCAGAACTTTTCCCATGTGGCAACGACATAAGGTTTCCCATCCTAACAGCCTCACTGAAATGAAAGGATATCACATCGCAAAGAGGTGCCACTTTTTTATGAGTCGGTACGTCTGGCAGCCAGAGTCCAGCGGCATCTTATCAGCTCAGCACTTTCTAGTTCTCTTAAATATGAGATGCACTAACTTTATAATGTCCACATAGAATTCTGTTGGTTGTTGTGCATTTCCTTGCCTATATTACTTGGCTAGCTATTTCTGTTTATCTTACTTTAATACCCAATTTTGTGTTTACATTTACATTTAAGTCATTTAGCAGACGCTCTTATCCAGAGCGACTTACAAATTGGTGCATTCACCTTATGACATCCAGTGGAACAGCCACTTTACAATAGTGCATCTAAATCTTTTAAGGGTGGGGGGTGAGAAGGATTACTTTATCCTATCCTAGGTATTCCTTAAAGAGGTGGGGTTTCGGGTGTCTCCGGAAGGTGGTGATTGACTCCGCTGTCCTGGCGTCGTGAGGAGTTTGTTCCACCATTGGGGGCCAGAGCAGCGAACAGTTTTGACTGGGCTGAGCGGGAACTGTACTTCCTCAGTGGTAGGGAGGCGAGCAGGCCAGAGGTGGATGAACGCAGTGCCCTTGTTTGGGTGTAGGGCCTGATCAGAGCCTGGAGGTACTGAGGTGCCGTTCCCCTCACAGCTCCGTAGGCAAGCACCATGGTCTTGTAGCGGATGCGAGCTTCAACTGGAAGCCAGTGGAGAGAGCGGAGGAGCGGGGTGACGTGAGAGAACTTGGGAAGGTTGAACACCAGACGGGCTGCGGCGTTCTGGATGAGTTGTAGGGGTTTAATGGCACAGGCAGGGAGCCCAGCCAACAGCGAGTTGCAGTAATCCAGACGGGAGATGACAAGTGCCTGGATTAGGACCTGCGCCGCTTCCTGTGTGAGGCAGGGTCGTACTCTGCGGATGTTGTAGAGCATGAACCTACAGGAACGGGCCACCGCCTTGATGTTAGTTGAGAACGACAGGGTGTTGTCCAGGATCACGCCAAGGTTCTTAGCGCTCTGGGAGGAGGACACAATGGAGTTGTCAACTGTCAACCGAGATCATGGAACGGGCAGTCCTTCCCCGGGAGGAAGAGCAGCTCCGTCTTGCTGAGGTTCAGCTTGAGGTGGTGATCCGTCATCCACACTGATATGTCTGCCAGACATGCAGAGATGCGATTCGCCACCTGGTCATCAGAAGGGGAAAGGAGAAGATTAATTGTGTGTCGTCTGCATAGCAATGATAGGAGAGACCATGTGAGGTTATGACAGAGCCAAGTGACTTGGTGTATAGCGAGAATAGGAGAGGGCCTAGAACAGAGCCCTGGGGGACACCAGTGGTGAGAGCGCGTGGTGAGGAGACAGATTCTCGCCACGCCACCTGGTAGGAGCGACCTGTCAGGTAGGACGCAATCCAAGCGTGGGCCGCGCCGGAGATGCCCAACTCGGAGAGGGTGGACAGGAGGATCTGATGGTTCACAGTATCGAAGGCAGCCGATAGGTCTAGAAGGATGAGAGCAGAGGAGAGAGAGTTAGCTTTAGCAGTGCGGAGCGCCTCCGTGATACAGAGAAGAGCAGTCTCAGTTGAATGACTAGTCTTGAAACCTGACTGATTTGGATCAAGAAGGTCATTCTGAGAGAGATAGCGGGAGAGCTGGCCAAGGACGGCACGTTCAAGAGTTTTGGAGAGAAAAGAAAAGAAGGGATACTGGTCTGTAGTTGTTGACATCGGAGGGATCGAGTGTAGGTTTTTTCAGAAGGGGTGCAACTCTCGCTCTCTTGAAGACGGAAGGGACGTAGCCAGCGGTCAGGGATGAGTTGATGAGAGAGGTGAGGTAAGGGAGAAGGTCTCCGGAAATGGTCTGGAGAAGAGAGGAGGGGATAGGGTCAAGCGGGCAGGTTGTTGGGCGGCCGGCCGTCACAAGACGCGAGATTTCATCTGGAGAGAGAGGGGAGAAAGAGGTCAGAGCTTCAACTTTTACTAACCATATAGAAGACCTCAGTTGGACAGACTCAGGTCTGTCTACTTAGCTCGTACTTGGTTTAACTTACTGTACCTCAGATATGCCCCAGCCATACTGTAGAAACCAGGGAACAGCACTTTTTAAAAAATATATGTAGTCAGTTTACAATATTTGGATAGAAAACGTAAACAGGAAAAACATCAACGTCATAAACAGATGCGATAGAGGTTTTGCAATCAGACTTTGATAGTCTACAACAGGTGTATTCAAATCATACCATAGAGGTCCAGAGTACTGCTGGTTTTCTGTTCTACCTGATAATTAATTGCTTACACCTGGTGTCAGAGGTCTAAATCAGTCCCTGTCCAGAGAGATTTTTTAAACATTTTTAATAAGAGGAACTGGCTTCGAGGTCCAGATTTGAATTTGAAGGGTCTACAATATAACTGGGTACAAAATAGTTGTTTGCGCCAGGGGGACATTTGCGTTTTCCCCTCATCTGAGATTACTCACATTTTTGCCTCTATCTCTGTGGGAATGCACTGAAGTACTAAACAGTGAAGGGAAGCGCCATGTGTGGCAGTTTAAGTGGATGTGGCTACTTAGCGTAATATCTAGATGCATTTAGCAACAAAATTGCTCTACTTCGAGTCTAAGGAATAAAGATTATGGGTATTTATTAATTTACACGTCATTTTGACTGTCAGTTTATGAGCAGATCTCTTGCTGACTGTAATATGGCAGCTGCTGAATGGAATAAAGAGTGACATATCGTATCACCCATGACAACAATTCACCTAGGTCTTATTAGCCTAGTAGAAGCCCAGCCTGAAATCAAATCAGATCACATTTTATTGGTCACATACACATTTTTAGCAGATGCTGTTGCGGTGTAGCGAAATGCTTGTGTTCCTAGCTCCAACAGTGCAGTAGTATCTAACAAAAAAGCAACAATACACACATCTAAAAGTAAAGTAATGGAATTAAGAAATATATAAATATTAGATTGAGCCATGTTGGAGTGGAATTGACTAAAATACAGTTGAATAGAATAGAGTATATACATATGAGATGAGTAAAGCAGTATGTAAACATTATTAATGTGGCCAGTGATTCCATGTCTATGTATATAGGGCAGCAGTCTCTAAGGTGCAGGGTTGAGTAACCGGGTGGTAGCCGGCTAGTGAATAGTGGTTATTTAACAGTCTGAGGATCTTGAGATAGAAGCTGTTTTTCATATCCTGGAACATAAAACAATATAAAGCATGGATTCTGATTGGTCAGACCAGCGTTAAATAGACCTTAGCACGGGTACTTCCTGTATGAGTTTCTGCCTATGGGAATGTAGGAGCAAAATGGAGTTGTGATCTGATATGCCGAAGGGAGGGCCTTGTAAGCATTTCGAAAGGGGGAGTAGCAGTGGTCGAGTGTATTACCAGAGTTTTCCTCAAATTTGCTTGTTTAAATGTATTCAGACTCAGAAATAAATCATGTACATATGTAGTACATGTATGACATATGGAATGTACAATACAGTGAAAATCCCACACTATGCTACATTTAACAATGTATGCTCTTCATATTTGAGTATGATTACATTATTTTCACACCTTTAAACCAAGCGGTTGATGCTAATGCTAACATGTTTCATATAGTATGGCAAAAGGGCAATAATGTAAGTCAGTAGTGTTGGTAAAATCACTGGGAAGCCACCCCACCCATATTACAACCTATGTGTTGTGGTAATTGTGTTGTCTGCTCTATAACCTGTTAATTCATATGCCTTGCGACTGTGATAAATAGGCCTAAAGGCCGAAATAATAAGAAGACACAGTGTCAGAATAAATTCAACCACACCTTTGTTTTATCACAAAACCGGATAGCAACCTCTGTCTGGTGAAGTCCATAAAGCATATTGCATGTACAGTAACAGAGTTACATGCCCTACAGCATGGTCAAGGAAGTTAATGTTTCCGACAATTTCGGACCACTAAACAACTATTGATTTAGAACCACAGAGAGTTACTGCAAGTCGCAAAGAAAACAGGAGCTGCCTTCACTATTCCAGCACCATTTCAACTTCAACATTTCAACATCATCAAATCATAGTTAGTTAGCTTAGTCTAATACAGTGACAACTGAAAGATACCAAGAAGAATTTAGTCCAATCAACAGTAAGCTAAATATGATGTGGCTGTCCATGGTTCTGATTTCTGTGTGTGTGTGTGCGTGCGCCTTCATGCAAGTAGAAAAACATGTTGACTCACCCCACTGCCATCCTCTTCTCTTTCATGTTGACGAAACGGTCAATCACTCTGTCATACACTACACGCTTATTTTTTGTTGTCCTAGGCTACCTGGCTAAATGCTTGCTCGCTAGCCTAACTTCCAGTCATGGGCAACGTTAGATAACATTAGCCTTCTACATCTAGCTACATATTGAACTTCCATTCTCTCAGACTAGGGGCACAACAATGTATGAATTAATGGTTGGATCAGAAACGCTGTTATAATCATTGGCCAGTACAGAGAATTAAGTCAAACCACAAGTCCAAATCCATATCTCCATCAGTGGCAGTCAGTGCCGTTTAAGATGAGGGAGGACAAAAAAAAAAATCATGACCACCGCCTTATTTCTATTACAGAATATTGGATGACTCATTTATATTCTATTCACCCAGTTCAATGTAACAGAGCTAGGTTTAGGCTACTACGTGATACTCTAATTTTCCCTATACCCATAATGAGATTGTTACAACCTAGCCTATGAATGAAGGTTTACAATGTAGGTGCACACATGTCGAGAGACAAATTTCAGGTGACAGACAGTCATCTTGCACACTCTTGCCTGCATCTAGCTGACATAGGGTGCAATCATTAGTCCAACAGTTGCACAGGAGAGTTTCTATTGGACAAGTTCAGGTATGTTTATCCCCTTTTTGTTCCATTTGCTTCCGTTTTAAGAATCGTTTTTCAACAGAATCGGCTGAATGAATATACCCCTGATCACGCATAAACAGTTCACTCTCATAACATACACGTTGTATTCCTTCTCTTCCCTTCACTTGTGGACTACAGCTGATGCACAACACATCAGCTGTATGTGATTAGGCGAAAACACCTTTCCAAGCCAGACTGCTACACACAGCCTACATCGTTGTCACCATATTAATTAAAGTAACGTCAGCTAATAGCTAATAGAACTAATGCGTTAGTAAACTCGCTACAATCATGCAGTAACGTTAGTGTACAGTCCGTAAGCAGTTACACTAGGGGGAGCCACTGTGGCAATAAGTTAGTAATACCAAATGCTTACCTTAACTTGGAAGAGTTCCAGTGTTGTGTTGGAAAGTCAAAGCCACCTAGCTAACATAGCATACCTCTGTTTGAGCAGGGTGTTTCAGTAGGCTAAACTAGTTAGCTGCATTTGCTATCTATGTAAGTGAAACTGAAAGTGAAAAAATGACACACACTCTTTCTCTATTTCTCTCTTGCTTCTCCTTCATTTTGGAAGAAATTAATTTGTTCCAAAACTGTTCAACTATATCCTTTCTCTCTCTTTGAGTCAACTACTCACCACATGTTATACACTGCAGTGCTAGCTAGCTGTAGTTTATGCTTTCAGTACTACATGAATTATTCTCTGATCTTTTGATTGGGTGGACAACATGTTAGTTCATGCTGCAAGAGGACTGATAGGCTGGAGGACGTCCTCCGGAAGTTGTCATGATTACTGTGTAAGTTCATGTAAGGGGGTGAGAACCATGGGCCTCCTACGTTTTGTAGTGAAGTCAATGTACCCAAAGGTGGACGGAAGCTAGCTGTCCTCCGGCTACACCATGGCGCTACCCTACAGAGTGCTGTTGAGGCTACTGTAGACTTTCTTTGCAAAATAGTGTGTTTTAATCAGTTATTTGGTGACGTGATAATATTTAGTATAGTTTTATCTAAAAATTATTACTTTTGAAATGTTTTACAATTGTTTATTTTATGAAATTCACTGAGGAGGATGGTCCTCCCCTTCCTCCTCTGAGGAACCTCCACTGACGTATGTGGCTGTGTAAGATTGCTTGTCTCGGCTCCTGGTTGAATATTAACCATGGCCTTGTATAATCCTGCCCTATACAGTATGTATGGCCCTGTGCAGAGGAGTACTTGTGTATTTTCAAACATGAACATGAATCATGATTTTCTAGGGTCTAGCTCAAATAGGTCCACCACCGCTAGTCATTTTAAGAGATGAGCTACAAAGTTAAAAAGGTCAACAATTAATTAGATTGCCACCGTGATGCAAAATCATTTAACCCCATGGTTGTTATTAATAGCGGAGAGGGAGAAGGGCAGTGGAGGGAGTGCGAATGCACCCACTTCAAATGTCATGGCGGAGTCTGTTGACTCGGGCAAAATGCCATGGCAGTCTGTTGACGCTGGGAGATGGAGTCATGCTCTGGTTTTTAATGATCTACTCTAATATACTGTCAGCTGCTAATAGCTAGAGCTAATATTCAGATCGGGAAAACACTGCAGCCTGGGCACAGTATCACAGTATCAGCACAGCATCCTTCACAGTATCACCGCTGATGCAGTTGATTGTGGCCTACAGTGGTCCAACTGTTTCAGACAAAGTCAAGTCAAGGATTGTTTACCAGTTGGAGCTACCTTTTCTTGAGTCACACTGTATCGCATATACTAAAACACTGCCTTGTTTCGCTCTTGCACCCTTTTCTTTGTTAAAAGGTGTGTAAAATGGGCAAAAACACAGACACACAGAGGAGTATGTGCAAACACTCAATTGGCCGCCCGAACACTGCTCAACATGGTTTCTCACACATCGGCGTTGGTTTCTCTCTCAGATCAGGATTCAATTGTTTTCCCAAGTGGGATGGCTTGGTAGGAATGCAAAAAGGGATATCTGATATCTATGCAAAGGTGCAAGTCTGTGGTTTTTTGTTCTAATTTGCCTGCTTTGACTTTTACTGTAGTTTTCCGCCTTTATGAAATATTGGTGATTATTTGTGAATGTGCAGAAGTTGAATTGTTTATTCAATCCCTCGGTTTGTGCTTTTTATGGATACTGTAAATGCTTCCTAGGTTTACATAAGGATAATCCTATATAAGGACAGTATGTCAGTAGAAAATATGTTTTTACATGGTGTTACAGGTTTTGTTTTTCCATTTATGTTTTGAGGGTGGACTTTAGCATGTATAGCTCGTTAGCACGTTGGGTGCACGGATTGGTGTCATTTCCGATACATGAGGGTAGACTTATATGTCTCAATATTCGCCACCATTAATTGGATATTTGGGTGATATAAAATAAGTGAACTATACCTGACAAGTATGAGTGGTTTAGGTTAATTTCCCATCCTTTGTGGGCTCTGCCTATTGAGCAGCAGAAGGTCACCTTTTAGCTGATAATGTTTACTTTGCAAGCTACCGGTAGAGACTTTGTTCAGTTGGCTAAGCATAATGGTAAGTAGCCCAAATGCACTTTTTTCATCAACCAATTTAGGCCTACCTAGCAAAATGAGCTAACATTATCCCTTTTCAACATGCATTTTTGAAGGTTTAATCGTGATTGCTGCTGACAGACATGATAGGCTACATTGTATGATGGACCACATCAAATTGGCTAGCTAGCTAATAACAAATCATATCAATATAGCTAGCTAACAAGCTAACTTTCAGGGGATAAACTAGATGGCTATATTTGCTTGCCATCTATAGTGGTGATGACAGTAGTCTGACTGGCAACTTTACCAGGACGAGGACTTGCTGATGTCAAGTTCTTTCCAAAAACCTAATCTGATGAAGCGAGCGAAATGACACACATTGTTTGCTTAGCTAGCTAAGCAAACACATTCCCCCATCACTTCCATTGATTGTTCGCTTGTGGTGGCTAAAGTTAGCTTACGTTTGTAGTGGCTGTTTCTGGATAGATGCTCTTCCTGGTCCATAGACTACTTTCAGGGTGAGGAACCATCTCACCCATCAAGTTGTAAAATAGCGAACTACTCTTTTAAGAGTCCATGTTACCTCAGAAATGGTCTCAACAGCACAAATTCCCAGCTGTCCTGTTCTCTGTCAGCTTTTCTTTCCACAAAATTAATAATATATCATCGGTTATGACGGTTATTTTATTTTCATGACAGTCTTCATCCATAACCATTGGTTATACGGTAATTGTGCCAGCCCTAAAAATCGAAATGTTTGATCTCTCTATAGAAATCAAATGTACTGAGTTAATGGAAACATACAAGGTTGAATAATACCAACAGTTTCATATTGTGGTGGAAAAGTAGATACAACAATTAAGGCAGAGACAATTTAATTGTATAGTAGAAAAATATTTTATCAAGCAGATGCAGGGGAGATCTATCTAGGATTTGACAGGGACGAACTCGAAGAGGGAATGGTTACATGTCTTAGCAATTCATGGGCTACTGTTATTTTTCACTGTCTTTTTACTGTTGTTTTTATTTCTTTACTTACCTATTGTTCACCTAATACCTTTTTTTGCACTATTGGTTAGAGCCTGTAAGTAAGCATTTCACTGTAAGGTGAAGTAAGACCTGTTGTATTCGGGACAAGTGACAAACTTTAATTTGATTTGTTATTCTTCACTAATACAAACTCCAAAGCAAATTATGGGGGAAGAAAATAGGTTTATTCAAATCATACGGGGAGATGGTCATTCTCCCCTGTCCTCAGTGATGCTCTCCAGTGATGCTCTCCACAGAACAAAGGGACAGCATGTAGTTTTATAACTCAGCCCTGCCTGTGGTGTCACGCCCTGATCTGTTTCACCTGTCATTGTGCTTGTCTCCACCCCCCTCCACGTGTCGCCCATCTTCCCAATTATCCCGTGTGTATTTATACCTGTGTTCTCTGTCTGTTTGTTGCCAGTTTGTCTTGTTCATTCAAGCTTACCAGTGGTTTTCCTGTCAGCTCATTTTGTTTCCCAGCCTCTCTTTGCTAGTCCTCTCGGTTTTTGACCTTTGCCTGTCCTGACCCTGTACCCGCCTGCCTGACCTCTCTGCCTGACCCTGAGCCTGCCTGCCTGCCGTCCTGGACCTTTACTCCACCTCTTGATTACTGAACCCTGACTGTCCCTGACCCTGAGTCTGCCTGCCGTCCTGTACCTCTGCCTTACCCTGGATTTTTGACATCTGCCTGCCTTGACCTGTCTTTGTTTGCCCCTGTTTGCTACAATAAACAGTGTTACTTCGGCAGTCTGCATCTGGGTCTTACCTTGATCCCTGATATGTGGTTGACCAATTAGAATTCCTTGCAGTAAAACTAGCCAATGGCCAAATAACAAGTATTCTATTTCAGAAGACATATTCCTCTCATGTCCCATTGCTCAATATTTCCTTATTGCAGAAAAAACACTATTTCCATCGATCGTTAGTTCTCGCTCTCTCGACCTCTCGGCCTCTGTCTCTGCGTTGTTTTTATCTTCATATTCTTACACTCCCCCTATGACATTTTGAAAAAGAAATATACTTTAAAATGTATTTTTAGAAAAAAAACATGAAAAAAACATGAAAAAATGGACTATAAAAAAACATTACCATTAAGCATAAAATCATTCACATTAAACACCTTGCATTTCTATAAAACACAAAGGGCATATTCTTCTTACAATAAGAAATAAGTTTCAAACAAAGTTATATAAAATAAGTATTAACAGGTGTAATGATGTCTCTTACGATTCCTACCGCATCCTGTTTTATAAGGAAACTCACACACACACAAAAATGTCTACAAGACAGTATTCAATCATCCTATTGGCAAGGTAATCATTCACCAAGTCCTTTAAAAGTGACCAGCTCTTCCACACTGGTATTAAATTATGTTCTGACAGTCTGCCGGTAGTGAGGAATTCTTCTTCCGTTCCACTGTTTGCACTTCACCGGTGATCTTGTATCATTTCAGGTACAGTCAACGGATATTGCTGCAGCTTCAGACTGTAGATTGTCATAACCTGTAACCAAGGAAGCAAAAAGAGAAAGTAACATGTCCTGGATTCAAAATAAATTGATATTTCACATAGATTTCCCTAAGTCAGCATAAAGTGAATGTCTGCTTTTCTCAAATCTAACGTGCCTGGTAGTGACATTGTCCATTGTAGTAACTGCCCAGCCTGCCTTCCTCATACCCCCTCTCCACTATGCTTGAACCATCTGTGTGTAAGATAAACTCAGGGTTTTCCAACAAATTACTCTATAAACCCATCAGAGAGCTGATCCAAAACCAACTCACAACAATCATGTTCAAGTAATGTGATATCTGTAGGATACATCAGAGTAGCTGGATGACATGGTGTCTTTTCAACTATACCCATGTCCCATAGATCTTTAATCACTACTTTAGTAGCGGCCATAGCTTCCTTTCTAATGGGGTATTGTTTTGTGCAAGGTGTAGATTCCTGCATCAATCTTCATTGGACCAATAGAAACGGATAATGGTTTGTTTTATATCTGTCTTCCCCCACTCCTGTTGCTTTCATCATCTTGCACGTGTACTGAGGACATATATTTTGCATAAGATATGGGAAATGCAGAGACTTCAGCACCTGTATTTATCCACTAAAAAATCTACTGCAACGTTGGTAACCATCATACATTCCACCTGGGGCGGCAGGGTAGCCTAGTGGTTAGAGTGTTGAACTAGTAACCTCAAGGTTGCAAGTTCACACCCCTGAGCTGACAAGGTAGAAATCTGTCGTTCTGCCCCTGAACAGGCAGTTAACCCACTGTTCCGAGGCCGTCATTGAAAATAAGAATTTGTTCTTAACTGACTTGCCTAGTTAAATAAAGATAAATAAAATAAATACATTCCATCTGATTTCATATGTACATCAGCTGAGATGGGATGTAAAAGAGGGAGTCCGTTAGTTTACCTCCACAGCATCCAGCAAACTCTGTTGTCTTGATTCCAAGTTCCCGTAGATGGACCCTGCCATTCCGCATGAGAACACATTTTCTTTTCTCACATTCTCGTTGCCAGTGACCAGAAATCCCGCAATAATGACATACGCCAGGTTTCTCTTTTGCTGAACGAATAATGTTATTGGTTTCTCTCGGGAACCTGCACAACTCTGATAACAGCCGGTTTATCACATTGATTGATGACTCTGTCCAGTCGTGACAACCTGTCGATGATGTCGTCGTAGTTCTCTCCCAGTCATTAGTTGTGGAAACAAACATTTTTTTGCTAATCATCATGCATGGATGGCATCTGCTGATGAGTGATTGCCCCATTTTTGGAGGAATTGAGTGTATCTTCATCTTCCTTGTCCGGTAAATTCAACAAACAGTTATTTTGGTTTCTGAACCCATTTGGTTATCTCTAACCCAATTGGTGGTTGCGTTGGTCAGACCCTTAAGGAAAACATGTATGGCTCTCCATCCATCGGCCACATCTTGCACTTCAACACCCACAGATCTATAAACCTTTCCTTCAAGTACACCAGGTTCACGGTTGTTCAAAACAAAGGCTAACAACTGTAACCCATCATAAGGATGTAGATTGTAGAGTTTCTTATAACGCTTCAAATGGTCCCACGTTTTCATACCCATTTCTCGGGGATGTTTAAAAGTTGTCTACCATTCATCTAACTGTTTTGGAGATGCTGATTTATGTGTGATTACTGTCACCGGAGGTTTGTCTTTACTACCTTTTACAGTCTGTGTTCTGGATGGCCTAACTCATCGTTCGTCACCTCTGTCAGTATCTGTTGACTCAAAGCCAGGCAGATCTGACCAGATGCTTGAAACCCAATCATCCTTGCGTAACTCAGCCTGAGGGTAATGAACAAATGGTCACCCACGTGTTGTAGCCAAGTCTGTTTTTACGACCCTTGCCTGTAATTGTTGAATCTCTTCATTCAAGGTTTTGATTTGTTCAGCAAGAGCTTTCAAACTTTCTTTCTCTCTATAATGTCCTGTCATCCATTCTCCAGAAAGAATTTCTAATCTCGTTTTTTTACTTTGGCTAAAACAGTTAAAGACCACCGTGTCTTTTTGATTGAACCTTTATTTAACTAGGAAAGTCAATTAAGAACAAATTCTTACTTACAATGACGGCCGAGGAACAGTGCCTTGTTCAGGGGCAGAACGACGGATTTTTAGCTTGTCATTGTCAGCTCGGGTTTTTTTTTTTGTCAAGGAATTAGACATTCTCTGTATTTTTAAGCTTTTTGTGTATCAGACAGATTCCATATTCCATCTTTGTCAACAATGATGGAATATTTCTTTATCTCTTGCCTACACTTCTCTACTGTGAAATGGTTCATCATATCACTAGACAGTGAATTTAAAATATTGTTCATGCTCACATCCAGAGGAGCTGTCCTGCCCTTTTCCAGGGTGGTTTCTCTCACTTAACAATGGCATTATATTAACATTAAAGTTGTATAATGTATATCTCTATGATTATATATTTATTTAACCCCAATATATATACATATATGTGTGTGTGTGTATATGTATGTATAAGGACTCAAACCTCTTCTAGAACACAAATTGTCTCTGTAGGGCCTGGCTACCCATACAACATATGTTCACTTCAAAAAGCTTGTTGAAGACTTACATTAACCACATGTGTAAAAATTGCTACTCAACTAACAACTTGCTTCTATGCAAAAAGAAGGTTTCACAAAAATAAATTGCTCTAACCTTTTAATAGAGGACTTGAACCCCTTTAGTAGAGAACAAAGACCTCAAACCTTTTCATAGAGGTTACACATCCCAGATGTTTAACCTCTACATCCCAGATACATATCACTCATTGCATGCACTTATTTTAACCTGATTTGGTTCTTTTAAAATGATATTGGTCTAGACTCACCCAGCAATTATGCCATCAATCAGGAGATTAAGAGTTGACTCCCATCTGAGTTGCGCTCAGCCTTCTCTCTTTCTTCTGGATCAACACACAGTTGATACGTTTTTCTTGTTGTTGTTGAGACCAATTCATCCTGGTTATGGCACCAAATGTTAGCAATTTATGTTATTCTTCAATAACACGAACTCCAAAGCAAATCAGGGCGGGAGGAAAATAGGTTTATTCAAAGAGGACAAATCATACGGGGAGATAGATGGTCATTCTCCCCTGTCCTCAGTGATTCTCTCCTGTGGTTCTCTCCTGTAATTCTCTCCACAGAACAAAGGGACAGCATGTAGTTCTGTCTCTGCGTTGTGTATTTATCTTCGACATATTCTTACACGTCTCTTATATAGTGGGGATGGGGGGGGGATAATACAATAATATTGTTTCCCAACAGTTATTTTATACAAGCAACCATTCTGCATTGGCCTTGTGTTAGGGTGCAGACATATCAGGAGTCTATGAAAGGCATTACATCACAGTCCAACACAGAACATATCCCTTGATGTTACAACAGCTCACCCCAAATTCTGCCACCACAATACAAAAGGAATTGACTAATTTCCCACCCACAATCCTCAAGTAATGTTTTTTTTTGTTGCAGTGCCATAAAATGTAGAATTACAAATAAAGTCAAAGGAACACGGACCTTAAATAAATACATGGAGAATGTAGATAACACCTTTCATTGCAAGGCTTCAATTAATCTGTCTGCAGGGCTTAGACCCCAGGCCTTCATGAATCATTTTCTTTATTGCATCGAAAGCAGGAAATGTTTGGCTGTTCAGGTATTCATAATTGAACGTAGCACCCATGCTGTATACAGTATAAAAATAAATCTTACGGAGCAATCCCAGAAAAAGGATTGAATACTGAGAGACCATGAAAGACATTGATGGATAGCTTTTTTTCTATGGCCAGAACAGAGGTGATACGAATCATAATGCTAGATGGATACCTTTACACATATAGTCTTAGCTTTTTTCTACTGAGGAGAAATTAGATGTTGGAGAGCAGAGGTTGGTAGAGAGGTGTAGAACCCCAACACGCACACACTCACGTACACACACACACACACACACACACACACACACACACACACACACACACACACACACACACACACACACACACACACACACACACACACACACACACACACACACACACACACACACACACACACACACACACACACACACACACACACACACACGCCCTTGCACAAACCTTTAGATGATAGATGATTGCTTTTTGAGAAAAGGGAGGTATTGTGGAAATATGTTTGACCATTGCGGACATAACTATAGCAACAAGACGTGCATGTGCATCTATGGCAACTAAGGTTCCATCTGAAAATGCTAGAGTTGTTGTGATGGATCTGAATTAACTCGTTATTAATTCAATAAGTGTAAAAAGGAGCCAACAGTAGAATGATATAACCAGGTGATTTAATTTCCCGATCAATTTGTGAATGGTACTGTATACCACACACCAACAGCAAAGGCTATTACTGAAGTGTAGCTCCCCTGGAGGGAAGATCACTGTTCTGTTTGATATAGCACCAAGCTGTGTGCTGGTGCCAACCCGGTTTTTACTCTCTGGGCAACATGACTTTGTTCTCATTCGCTGGACTCTTCCCATCTTTCCTATGGTGACCTTCACACTAGCATGCGTGTGTGGCTAGCCAAGTCTGCTCATTTATCCCTGGATTTCCTCTCTCATTGGTGGAGAGGAGTTAGTCACAGAATGTTTCCTCTCTCATTGGTGGAGAGGAGGTAGTCACATTCCTTTAGCAGATACAGATCAAGCGATTTAATGGAGAATATAAATCCGGAATGTTTTGAATATGACAATGCTTACACTTTATGCTGCCAAATGCTTTTAAAAAGAATAGCCAAGGCTAAATTGCGTTCAGTATCGGAGACCCTGGATATTAGTGACCTCCAGGGATTGCTGCACTGAGTAGAACTAAATATTGGAATATTATTAGGAATACTATTGTGAATTGACATGCATTTAATTTTTATTTATTTCATATTCATTAAATATGTTTAGATGATTTTAGATGGTCTCTCATACTCCCAGACATCTCGAAGTGAAGAGCTGTAATCATGTCTTTGGCATCATTAAAGTGAAGACTGTTATTTTATCAAATCAATTCTCTGTAATTATTATTATTACGTGATTAAACTAATCATGTAAATGTTATTAACTAGGAAGTCGGGGCACCAAGGAAAATCTTCCGATTACAAAGTTATAATTTTCCTAATATGACTCTTCAGATATTTTAATATCTGATCAATTAGTCTTCTAATTAATTAATTATTCTTTACCTCACATTAGTCTCATTCCAAACGTCGTAAATTGTTGGTTATCTGCATGAACCCAGCCTTTACTATGAATCATCCATCAATTGTCTTAATCATTTATTTACTAACTAACTAAATCACAGAAATGCATGAACACACAAACAGTAGATATGGTTACAAGGAAATAATAGGGGAGGTTCCCTAGTGGGCTAAGCCGATATGACGGCTTGGTGGTCAAAGGGAAGTGGGTGTGGATTGAGAAGGGCGGGAATTACAAGAGAGTCACTACACAGTTGATAATTATATTAATTGAAATGCTAATCCTTTGCACATGAACGCTCACTTATTCGGGAATAATTGCAATTAATATATTTTCACGCTCAGTGTGTCATCGTGATCTCTGATGGAATCGTTTGTCTTTCTGTGGGAAAGTTCAACCAAGCGTCTCTCTGCTTCCCTGGAGTTTTTCGTGGTTAGAGTACCATCAAGAAATGTTCTTATAGAATAGATGTTTCGGCGGTTGGCGGTTTTCGCATGTCAGGTTGACATAATTTCTAGCTGCAGACTAGTAATTAGTATCGACAATTTGTTCTTATTCTTTTGGGATCGATAGTCTCAGAGTTTAACCATTTCACCCGTGTTGCCAATGCTCCATGTGGTATGGTTAGGAATTCAACAACCATTACAACCTTAACTTATACTGAGGTTTTTGTGGTCTCTACTCAACCTTTGCCCCCTCAGCTGACTGAGGTACGCGTGGTCTGAAGAGGATTTCTTCAGGTGGGGGTTTTATTCGTAACAGTAGAAAAAGGCTGTCCCATGAGCCAGATCATGTCGGTGCTCATGGGGGCGGGCCAATGACTTAGTTAAACATTAAAGGGAATACAATTCTCTCACATTAATGTTTCAACAACACCTTACATCATTTCAGAAATAGTTTTATCTTTACTCATTCATTTTATTCAATAATTAGACGCACACCTCATAATGGAGGCACCTGTATAAACAGAGTTATGGTAATGTGGCTGTATTGTCTTTCATGAGGTCACAAACATGAAACGAAATGGACCGGGTAGTAGCTGGCTTCTCCACCTACCGTTTACACATTCTCCAAAACATGGGATATTGTTCAGTTCTCAAGTTCTGTGATGTAGAAGACGTTCCTTTGTTCTCTCTATGTGCCTCTTTCTGCGTGGCCAGGAGGAGAGAGTCTCCTCCAGGAATTTACGACCTGAGATAACAGAACCTGGGTGTAGGAGAGGAGGAAGACACTCGCTATACCCACAGAGGGCCACGTCATGACAGCTGCAATTGAATGATAAGGAATTAATAATAATGAATGACATCCACAAATAAAGCTGATGTGCAGTCAACAAGGTAAACAACTGTGAATGTTTACAAACATTCACTCACAGATTAAGACTTATTTCAATTGCAGAATGTTCACTTACAGTATGCTATAATTGTCTTAAAACGTAGTAGTAGCCAAATGTAGATCCATTCACTGCCATTGTAGTAATTTAGAAAATAAGCTAAGGAACATTCATTGAAGCACTGAAGAAAACCATTTCCTGTGAATGAGTTTGCCTAGTTGAACTCATGTCAGTCCTCTCTTTTATCTGCTGTGGATCCAACATTCTACATTTTTTTGTCTTTTCTTCTCACTATCTGTTTCTATGAAAGGCTGACATCGATTTAGATTAACCTTTTTCAACTGATTAGTTAATTGCATAATTCAAGCTCATTTCTGTTTGACACTTAAATTGCTAGATTCATCATTGTGCAGTCAAGCAGTCTGGCATTTCTGCCATGATACATCTTTGTATTGACCTCCTGTATGTGCTTGGCAAATTGGTTGACTGCCCATGAAATGTTTAGTTAATAACTAGCATTTCCGTAAGGAAAGGCTAGTCTTTAGTCATTACTTTTTAAAGGATTTGCGGTAACACTTTAAGCCTGCATGTACAGTATAAGGCTTCCTAAATCATAAACATTTCAAAGCCTTTTTAATGTCTTATAAGGCTCATGCTAGCTCATGACAAGTCTTACAATGTATAATAGCTGCATCATAATGCATTATAATGCATACTTACATGAAGTGTTATTGGCTTTGCTGTAATACACCCATCTCCCAGTAGTATTATGGAGTGCCCGTCTCTGCTTAAGGAGTCAAAACTGGCACTCACTCCATGGGTGATGCAGTTCGTTGAAATGTTGTCAAGCAGTCAGCCAAGTTGTCTGCTGTGGAAATCAATCAAACTAAGAGCGTTGAAAATACCACCTTCTTGATGGTTTGTGTAACCTCTATTGCTCATTGTACTTGCTCACATATGAATACCTTCATAGTTGGCTATATCCAATCTTGTTTACTGCTCCATGGATTTAGGTGTTTTGGTTTTGACAGAAAGTGTATGGGAAATACTATGTTGGTATGCTAGATAACTGGCCATGTCAGTGGCCTTGTGGTTAGAGTTGGGAGGTTGGGAGTTTGACGGCGGAGTCAAACCAAAAACTGCAAAAATGGGACCCGGTGTGTGTCTGTTTGGCACTCAGCATTTATTTATTTTTTATTTTTTTATTTCACCTTTATTCAACCAGGTAGACCAGTTGAGAACAAGTTCTCATTTACAATTGCGTCCTGGCCAAGATAAAGCAAAGCAGTGCGACTCAAACAACAACACAGTTACACATGGGAATATACAAACATACAGTCAATAACACAATAGAAAAGTATATATACAGTGTGTGCAAATGAGGTAGGATAAGGGAGGTAAGGCAATAAATAGGCCATAGTGGCGAAATAATTACAATTTATCAAATTAAACACTGGAGTGATAGATGTGCAGAAGATGAATGTGCAAGTAGAGATACTGGGGTGCAAAGGAGCAAAAAATAAATAAATAACAGTATGGGGATGAGGTAGTTGGATGAGTTAGAGAAGGAGATATGAGTCTCCAGCTTCAGTGATTTTTGCAATTCATTCCAGTCATTGGCAGCAGAGAACTGGAAGGAAAGGCTGACAGAGGAGGAATTGGCTTTGGGGGTGACCAGTGAAATATACCTGCTGGAGCGCATGCTACGTACGGGTGGGTGCTGCTATATTGACCAGTGAGCTGAGATAAGGCCTAGCAAAGACTTATAGATGACTTGGAGCCAGTGGGTTTGGCGACGAACATGAAGAGAGGGCCAGCCAACGAGAGCATACAGGTCGCAGTGGTGGGTAGTATATGGGGCTTTGGAGACAAAACGGATGGCACTGTGATAGACTGCATTCAATTTGCTGAGTAGAGTGTTAGAGGCTATGTTGTAAATTACATCGCCTAAGTAAAGGATTGGTAGGATAGTCAGTTTTACGAGGGCATGTTTGTCAGAATGAGTGAAGGATGCTTTTTTTGCGAAATAGGAAGCCGATTCTAGATTACATTTTGGAATGGAGATGCTTAATGTGAGTCTGGAAGGAGAGTTTAAAGTCTAACCAGACACCTAGGTATTTGTAGTTGTCCACATATTCTAAGTCAGAACCGTCCACAGTAGTGATGCTGAACGGGCAGGCAGGTGGGGCAGCGATCGATAAAAGAGCATGTATTTAGTTTTACTTGCGTTGAAGAGCAGTTGGAGGCCATGGAAGGAGAGTTGTATGACATTGAAGCTCGTCTGGAGGTTAGTTAACACACTGTCCAAAGAAGGGCCAGAAGTATACAGAATGATGTCGTCTGCGCAGAGCTGGATCACTTCTATGTTCGCTTTGAGGCAAGCAACATTGAGGCATGCATGAGAGCATCAGCTGTTCAGGACGACTGTGTGGTCACGCTTTCCGAAGCCGCCGTGAACTTTAAACAGGTCAACATACACAAGGCTGCGGGGACGGATTACCAGGACGTGTGCTCCGGGAATGTGCTGACCAGCTGGCAGGTGTCTTCACTGACATTTTCAACATGTCCCTGATTAAGTCTGTAATACCAACATGTTTCAAGCAGACCACTATAGTCCCTGTGCCGAAGAACACAAAGGCAACCTGCTTAAATGACTACAGAGCCGTAGCACTCACGTCCGTAGCCATGAAGTGCTTTGAAAGGTTGGTAACTTGGGCAAATTGCTGTGAAGGGTGCAGGGCTGTTGACCGGGTTAGGGGTAGCCAGGTGAAAAGCATGGCCAGCCGTACAAAAATGCTTATTGAAATTCTCAATTATCATGGATTTATCGGTGGTGACAGTGTTTCCTAGCCTCAGTGCAGTGCGCAGCTGGGAGGAGGTGCTCTTATTCTTCATGGACTTTAGTGTCCCAGAACTTTTTTGAGTTTGTGCTACAGGATGTAAATTTCTGTTTGAAAAAGCTAGCCTTTCGCTTTCCTAACTGCCTGTGTATATTGGTTCCTAACTTCCCTGAAAAGTTGCATATTGTGGGGGCTATTCGATGCTAATGCAGTACGCAACAGGATGTTTTTGTGCTGGTCAAGGGCAGTCAGGTCTGGAGTGAACCAAGGGCTATATCTGTTCCTGGTTCAACATTATTTTTGAACGGGGCATGCTTATTTAAGATGGTGAGTAAAAACACTTTTTCTGTATCCTTCCAGGAAACCCGGGCCAGGTCGATTAGAAAGGCCTGCTGGCTGAAGTGTTTTAGGGAGTGTTTGACAGTGATGAGGGGTGGTCGTTTGACCGCAGACCCATTACGGACGCAGGCAATGAGGCAGTGATCGCTGAGATCCTGGTTGAAGACAGCAAAGGTGTATTTGGAGGGCAGGTTGTTTAGGACGATATCTATGAGGGTGCTTGTGTTTACGGATTTGGTGTTAATAATAATAATAATAATATAATAATAATATATGCCATTTAGCAGACGCTTTTATCCAAAGTGTTGTCCCTGGTAGGTTCATTGTTAATTTGTGTGAGATTGAGGGCATCTAGTTTAGATTGTAGGACGACCGGGGTGTTAAGCATGTCCCAGTTTAGGTTACCTAACAGCACGAGCTCTGAAGATAGATGGGGGGCAATCAATTCACATGTGGTGTCCAGGGCACAGCTGGGGCAGAAGGTGGCCTATAGTAAGAGGCAACGGTGAGAGACTTGTTTCTGGAAAGGTGGATTTTTAAAAGTAGAAGCTCAAATTGTTTGGGCACAGACCTGGATAGCAAGACAGAACTCTGCAGGCTATCTCTGCAGTGGATTGCAACTCCTCCCCCTTTGGCAGTTCTATCTTGTCGGAAAATGTTGTAGTTAGTGATGGAAATTTCAAGGTTTTTGGTGGCCTTCCTAACCCAGGATTCAGACATGGCTAGGACATCCGGGTTGGCAGAGTGTGCTAAAGCAGTGAATAAAACAAACTTAGGGAGGAGGCTTCTAATGTTAGCATGCATGATATGCATGAGAGCGCCTGGGCAATGGGAGTGGAGCTAGGCACTGCAGGGCTAGGATAAGTGAACGGCTAAAGGCTATAAGAACTGGTCGTCTAGTACGTTCGGAACAGAGAGTAAAAGGAGCAGGTTTCTGGATGCTGTAGAATAGATTCAAGGCATAATGTACAGACAAAGGTATGGTAGGATGTGAATACAGTGGAGGTAAACCTAGGCATTGAGTGACAATGAGAGAGCTATTGTCTCTAGAGACACCATGTAAAGCAGGTGAGGTCACCGCATGTGTGAGAGGTGGAACAAAAGGGTTAGCTAAGGCATATTGAGCAGGGCTGGAGTTTCTACAGTAAAATAAGACAATAATCACTAACCAAAACAGCAATGGACAAGGCATATTGACATTAGGGAGAGGCATGCGTAGCCGAGTGATCATGGGGTCTAGTGAGTAGCTAGGCGGGCTGGAGACACGGTGATTCAGACAGCTAGTGGGCCGGGGCTAGCAGAAGGGCCTTAGGGGGACATTGCGAAGGAAGAGTCTGTTGTAGCCCCCTCGTGCGGTTACGTCAGCAGACCAGTCGTGATGAATAGGCAGGGCTCTGCAAAATAGGTATTGTCGCGCAAGAAAATTGGCTGATGGACCTCTTCAGCTAACAGTCCGATATGCTCTAGACAGCTAGCGAGCCACGCCTAGCAGTCTAGCAGATGGGCATTCAGGGGACGTCGCGCCGGAGGAGCCTGTTGAAAACCCCCTCGGGTGGATTACGTCGGCAGTCCAGTTGTGATGGATCGGCGGGGCTCTGTTTTGGCAGTAAAAGCGGTCCAGGCCAATTGGAAAAATAAGTATTGTAGCCCAAGGAGTGGCTGATGGACCTCTTCAGCTAGCCGGGAGATGGGCCTAGCATAGACTAGCTCCAGGCTAATTGGTACTTGCTTCGGTACAGAGACTTAGCCAGGAGTAGCCACTCGGATAGCAGCTAGCTAGCTGCGATGAACCAGGTGAAAAGGTTCAGAGCTTGCGGTAGGAATCCGGAGATGTGGAGAAAAAGAAGTCCGATATGCTCTGGGTTGAATTGTGCTGTGAAGACTGGCAGGAGTTGTCCGGGCTAAACGTTAGCTTTTGACCGCTAGCAGTAGCTAGCTGACTACTTGATAGTAGCTAGTTAGCTGGCTAGCTTCTGTTGGGGGTTCTGGTTCTAAAGTAAAGAAAATACCAGATCCATACCACATTGGGTGAGGCGAGTTGCATGAGTGTATGTTGAAGTTGAGGTAAAAAAATAATATTTGTACATATACATATATATACACGACAAGATGAAGACAAAGACGCCTGACTTCTATGCCAGCTTTAGTAGATATATTGGAGGTAAGGCCCTGTGATAGACTGGCATCTTTTCCAGGGGGTGTACTTGTACATCAAGCTGCCTCAAACTACAGAAACAGGACACTGGATACTGGTTTGATGAGCCTTTCCGGCTCGCGCAAGGCTACTTATGCTAGAAAGCTACACAATTGTTCAAATTTGGCTGATGTACACTCAGTGTGTAGTTTATTAGGTACACCACCCCATTCACAAGAATAGCTCTCTCCTACAGACAGTGAGTCGTGGCTTGCTATATAAAACAGACATCTAGGCATTCATTTACTGTTCTATTGAACATTAGAATGGGTCGAAAGAAGTGACCTAAGCAACTTTGAGCGTAGTATGATTGTCGGTGTAAGCTGCATGAGTCCATGGCCCCATACTGCCTGGTTTCAACAGGACAGACTGGTGGAGGTGGTGTAATGGTGTGAGGAATGTTTTCTTGGCACACGTTATGTCCTTTATTACCAGTTGACCAACGTTTGAATGCCACACCTTGTAGAATCCATCCCCCAACGAATTCAGGTTGTTCTGGAAGCAAAGGGCTGGTCCGACCCGGTACGAGATATATTGTGCTGAAATTAGCAACCAACTTCAGTGATTAGTAGTTGGTTTACAGTACAGGTGGATTTCAGAAGAAGAATCTCAGGGCAGCGTCCCCTTCTGGTTCTCTAGACTATATTTCCATTAGATAGAAAAATGTAGTCACATAATATTCAGATTTAAGTAACATTTCCAAAGCGGCTGTCCCGTCTTCTTTCCCCGTTTGAATTAATGGCAGATGAACTCATAATCAGAATCTGGTAGATTGTGTGCCCCCACATGGTTCTTTGAAATGAAAGAATATTATTTATTCATGTTTATTCACTGTGTTATCATAGCTGTTATTAAAGATATGTGAAGGCTATATCAACTGTTCATCCCTGGCTAGAATTGGATGAGTATCTTTTGAATGTGCTGATTCCATTATTTTATTTTAAAGAGGGAAGAAACCCCGATATAACCCAGAAAGTGCCGCAGCTGCAATTTTTTGCCATTTGGACAGAATGAAAGAATATTCAGAGGGAACAGCCGCCTTTTCCCTAACAGCCCACTGATTTTCATATTGACTCAATTCTGACTTACTGAGCAGAGATTGTGTGTGTGTGTGTGTGGTTGTTATGTATATCTCTCCTTTTTTCTCTCTCTCAGTCTCTCTCGGTCTCGCTGTTTTCTGCCTATCAAACCGTACTATAAATGGATCATTTCCCAAACATTAAAGTCATCCTACAAGGACCACAGGGCCCCCTATCAGTGGGCTCTTCAGGGCTCAACAGCCATCTTGACAGAATATTAGACATTTCATTACTCTTGACTTAGCTCTGTTCTCCATTGGCAGATCAGCACGCTTCTTTTCAGTTTGCCAAAGCAACTGACAAATGTAATAAATACGGAGAACGTTGTCAAAGATATCCTGCAAAATAACCACGTCCCCTAAGTATGAGTCTGCAGTCGAATGCCGCTTGCCAGTGTTGTACTGTATGTCCACACATGATCCTATATCACACCACAGCTCTCTGTTCATATAATAATACACTGCCAGGGCAATCTGACATATCTTCTGTGTTTTTGTTGGCCATAGTAGTTGCATACGCTCTGATATCCTACCGTACAGTATGTGTGCTACTGTATGGCTGTGATATTCACATCAACTCTGGGTAGAGGGAAAATATCACCCAGGGAAAGTATCACTGTCAGAACCTATATAAGATTGTCCAACTCTGTCCCCAACAGTGATGTGAGAACCTTTCTATCCTGAAGCAGGGAAATCGTTGGCAGGGAATTGCCATGTCAAGCTGTACCTATTTTGCTCCTGCGCGAGCTACAAGAAAGGAATTCTCAAATGCTGCCAAGCAGGAGCGTTCCCCGGGCGCCCCTCGTGTGTGTAGTCCCCTCCTGGGAGCAAGACAAAGGGAATACCCCCAGGTGCGGGCGTGGGGAAGGGATTCCAACATTTACTCAGACGCAGTAGAAAACCCATCGTTCCCAACAATCAGAATGTCAAAGTGGAAGTGATGGAAGTGGTTTGCACGCGGGTGCCTTTTGGTGGGAGACCAGTGAGATTAAAACAGCGGCTCCGCTTGCTCTCAATTAATATGTAAAGGCTGAAAATAATGCACAGTGAATTATGGGTTAAATGAAGCTAAAAAACGGTGTCTTTCTCTGTCACTTACTCAGCCCTTTATCTCTCCATCCCCGTCTCGCTATACCTGATCTCTTCTTCTTTACCCTCTCCTCTTTATTTCTCCTCTCCTCTCCTCTTTTTTTCACTCTCCTGCCCTCTTCAGTACATTAGTAATGTCACTGCACAGAACAAGTGTCCTTCTCTCCTTGTCTTGGAAGGCTGTAGTGCGTGCCGGGCTAGTGACGTAACCCCTGAACCAATCCCCCTATTATCAACACCTTCAATAGCTGACTCAGGTGGGCTTTGTGTTGGGCTGGGACAAAATACTGCACACACCACGCCCACCCAAGTACCAGACGTGAAGAATGCTAGTAGTAGCTGGTAAATGTTTCGGACTGTTTTAATCCCAATGGTTCCTTTGTCCGACTTTCACATTTAATCAATGGCTGTCGTGTTATATCATCAGAATTGCTTATTAGCAACATACGTGTCTGGATTTAAAATTCCTTTCTTTTCCCACTGATTCCAAATGTTTGATATTCCTCCCTGCACTCAATTACTTGTAAACCAAGATGCCCTGGGCCTAGAGCTCCGCCCTAGATCTGCAGCCAGCAAATCAAATTACAATGTCATTACTTATTCCAGTCACTTGAGTGTCCTCTGACTGTCTGTGACCTACTGTTGTGACTAAATGGATTCATACAAGATACATTACTATGCCATCACTATTGTCATCATGTGATTCCAGTGTAACAGATTAACCATCTCAGTCTCTGGAAGGGTTTCATTCTACCAACACTACGCTGATCATCGTAACACGGCTATGTGGGATTTAAAAGACAGAGCCTCTCACCGCTTAACTCAGCCACCCTTGGGCTTCTTCACATGATCCAACGTGGGGTCATGGGATGTGTCGGTCATACATGGAGGAAGGGAGGGAGGGTGGGAGCAGTGCTGCATTTGTGCAGTGTCACACAATAAAGAAGCTGGAGGCAGGCAGGCAGGCTGGCGTATAGCTGCTCGCTGTAGGTGGCTGACAGCACAACTCTGCCTCAGCCTGCCTGTTCTGCCTCTGTGTGCTGGGCGATGATGTTTGTCAGGAAGGGACTGATCAAAGGCAGGGCAGGAGGCCATATTACAGCTCACGCATTCTCTGAAGCAGTGCACACTGACCCCCTCTGCTTCTATTGATTTCTATCCCTAGCCTTCTCTCTTGCTGCAGCAGAGGCCTGCCTGCAATAAACCCCTTTCTATTCTTCATTGCTGGTGCAGCATTTGAGTAGTTTGAAAAGTCCACACATGCCTCCAGGACATTATACTATACAATAACGCTAAGGAATTTTGTAGTGTGTAGGGCATAGCCCATTGTGTGTGTTGTTAGGCTGTTTTTCCTCCACCGTGCCTCTGCTGATGTCGATCCAAGCTTTTTTTTTTGTTGTTGCTGTTGTTTGAAAAGTCTTGATATGGAGCATATATTAGCGTTGGCATGCCATCATAACCTGTCTTTGGCTGTCTTCCTTTTCCTGACATGGCAACAGTGTGTCTCTACGTGTGTCATCTCTGATTGGCTCTTTGTTCTCAAAGGAAATGAAGAAAAATGGACGACACAAGACGGAAGCGAGACGAGATATTGTAAATTCACCCCTCATATGAATTTCCTGGGGATGTTCTTATTGCATCATCTGTACAAACAATGTCGCTGTGCATTCCCCATTCCTCTAATCTTCATTTTTTATTATTTGCTTGTTTGTTTCCACTGTTTGTGGGTTTTGTCGTTATGAATCTGCGTCGTTGTGTAACTTAATGCTCTATGTGCCTGTATGGTTGTGTCCCAAATGGCACCTTATTCCCTATACAGTGCACTATTTGAGCTAGGCATATAGGGCACCCTATTCCCTATAGTGGACTACTTTTGATCAGGGCCCATATGGCATCCTATTCCCTATATAGTGCACCACTATTGACCAGAGTCCTATGAGGCCTGCTTAAAAGTAGTGCACTGTATCGTGGAATAGGTTCCCATTTGGAACACACACGGTGTCTTCATATAACATTTGCTGAATGCCAGGTGGGATGGCTGAAGTTTTGACTGTTATTAATTGTGGACAGTGACTTATGGACATTCAGGGAGGGGACAACTTTGTCACACATGTCCATCAGTGTCACCATGACATGATGAGGCGGTGGGCCCATTCTGCATGCATCCACTGTCACCTCGCAGCAAGCTGCTTTCTTGTAATTTATTCCAAACCACTGACAAACATTAGGCCAACAGGTGGTGGCCAATATTTGAAGTGAACATGATTAATATTTTCTCTCTTCATCTCGCTTCCTGTTTATCTATTTAATCAGTCTCTGTGTAATGTGGGAACTGTATGGGGTGAACCCTCGCAGTCTCACCACTCAAATGACCCTACAGGGGAGGGGTCTCGTATAATCCATTTGTCAAATATAATTGGTGACAATCAAATAATAAATAGTTGACCCAGATAATAATTGACTGGTGTTGGGGAAATAGGACACATCCTTTTTGTTATTCTTTAGAGGAGATTTGATCAAATTCATGATCAAATCAAATCAAATCAAATCAAATCAAATTTATTTATATAGCCCTTCGTACATCAGCTGATATCTCAAAGTGCTGTACAGAAACCCAGCCTAAAACCCCAAACAGCAAACAATGCAGGTGTAAAAGCACGGTGGCTAGGAAAAACTCCCTAGAAAGGCCAAAACCTAGGAAGAAACCTAGAGAGGAACCGGGCTATGTGGGGTGGCCAGTCCTCTTCTGGCTGTGCCGGGTAGAGATTATAACAGAACATGACCAAGATGTTCAAATGTTCATAAATGACCAGCATGGTCGAATAATAATAAGGCAGAACAGTTGAAACTGGAGCAGCAGCACAGTCAGGTGGACTGGGGACAGCAAGGAGCCTTCATGTCAGGTAGTCCTGGGGCACGGTCCTAGGGCTCAGGTCAGTTGAAACTGGAGCAGGAGCATGGCCAGGTGGACTGGGGACAGCAAGGAGTCCTCATGTCAGGTAGTCCTGGGACATGGTCCTAGGGCTCAGGTCCTCCGAGAGAGAGAAGAAAGAGAGAAGGAGAGAATTAGAGAACGCACACTTAGATTCACACAGGACACCGAATAGGACAGGAGAAGTACTCCAGATATAACAAACTGACCCTAGCCCCTGACACATAAACTACTGCAGCATAAATACTGGAGGCTGAGACAGGAGGGGTCAGGAGACACTGTGGCCCCATCCGAGGACACCCCGGACAGGGCCAAACAGGAAGGATATAACCCCACCCACTTTGCCAAAGCACATCCCCCACACCACTAGAGGGATATCTTCAACCACCAACTTACCATCCTGAGACAAGGCCGAGTATAGCCCACAAAGATCTCCGCCACGGTACAACCCAAGGGGGCAACCCAGACAGGCCGACCACAACAGTGAATCAACCCACCCAGGTGACGCACCCCCCAGGGACGGCACGAGAGAGCCCCAGCAAGCCAGTGACTCAGCCCCCGTAACAGGGTTAGAGGCAGAGAATCCCAGTGGAAAGAGGGGAACCGGCCAGGCAGAGACAGCAAGGGCGGTTCGTTGCTCCAGAGCCTTTCCGTTCACCTTCCCACTCCTGGGCCAGACTACACTCAATCATATGACCCACTGAAGAGATGAGTCTTCAGTAAAGACTTAAAGGTTGAGACCGAGTTTGCGTCTCTGACATGGGTAGGCAGACCGTTCCATAAAAATGGAGCTCTATAGGAGAAAGCCCTGCCTCCAGCTGTTTGCTTAGAAATTCTAGGGACAATTAGGAGGCCTGCGTCTTGTGACCGTAGCGTACGTGTAGGTATGTACGGCAGGACCAAATCAGAGAGGTAGGTAGGAGCAAGCCCATGTAATGCTTTGTAGGTTAGCAGTAAAACCTTGAAATCAGCCCTTGCTTTGACAGGAAGCCAGTGTAGAGAGGCTAGCACTGGAGTAATATGATCAAATTTTTTGGTTCTAGTCAGGATTCTAGCAGCCGTATTTAGCACTAACTGAAGTTTATTTAGTGCTTTATCCGGGTAGCCGGAAAATAGAGCATTGCAGTAGTCTAACCTAGAAGTGACAAAAGCATGGATTAATTTTTCTGCATCATTTTTGGACAGAAAGTTTCTGATTTTTGCAATGTTACGTAGATGGAAAAAGCTGTCCTCGAAATGGTCTTGATATGTTCTTCAAAAGAGAGATCAGGGTCCAGAGTAACGCCGAGGTCCTTCACAGTTTTATTTGAGACGACTGTACAACCATTAAGATTAATTGTCAGATTCAACAGAAGATCTCTTTGTTTCTTGGGACCTAGAACAAGCATCTCTGTTTTGTCCGAGTTTAATAGTAGAAAGTTTGCAGCCATCCACTTCCTTATGTCTGAAACACATGCTGCATGATGACTGCAACACTGGAAAAGGCTTTTACTGAAAACCAGGGCAGGATTTCTGTGAGCTGTGTTTAGATTGTTAATAGACAAGTGTTTGTGGTTTTTAATAATGTACACATTGTACTTAGTTGGAACCTGTGAAAGCTGTCACACCCTGATCTGTTTCACCTGTCTTTGTGATTGTCTCCACCCTCCTCCAGGTGTCACCTGTCTTCTCCTTTATCCCCTGTGTATTTAGACTTGTGTTCTCTGTGTGTCTGTTGCCAGTTCGTCTTGTTTGTTCAAACCTACCAGCGTTTTTTTGTCTCAGTTCCTGCTGTTTCCAGTTTCTCTCCCTCCTGGTTTTGACCCTTGCCTGTCCTGACTCCGAGCTCACCTGCCTGACCACTGTGCCTGCCCCTGAGCCTGCCTGGCAACCTGTACCTTTTCCCCCCTCTGGGTTACCGACCTCTGCCTTACCCTGACTCTGAGCCTGCCTGCTGCCCGGTACTGTTGCCCCACCTCGACCTGTCTATTGCCTGCCCCTGTTGGGATAATAAACGGTTGTTTACTCGACGTGGTCTGCATCTGGGTCTTACCTTGATAGCTGATAGAAAGCACTTATACTTATTTCAAAGAAGGTTTGTGACTTACTAATAAGATGTTCCATTGTAAACCGTTCATATTCACCTTCAAGAAAATGTTATACTGTGATGCAATTATACTCTTTTAGACTTCTTTTCATATTTTTTTTCTCTTAACAATAATTGTTGCAAGCTGAGCTGATAAATCCATACTTTTATGCAATATTTCCCACCGTGTTTCCTTCAACCTTTCATGTTGTTCTACATGTTATGCTAATGTATTATCTTATCCTGCAAGTGAGCCAAGTTGACTTAACAAAGCTGGTGTTTTAACTTCTTATCAACACTTTCTGACAGAATTCTCTAAAAGGAGGACTTTGGAGAATGTCGGTCAATTTCCTAATTAGTTACTTTTACCATATCTACAGAAATTAAATATCTAGAGAGCAAGCCAGGTTTACATTAACATACATACTTTGTTCATGTGACTGCAGCATAAAAATGTTGAAGGTGGCAGCCTTGAAGGTTAGAGCGTTGGGCCAGTGTGTAACGGCATCCCTCGTCATCTGAGGAAGAGTAAGAAGGATCGGACCAAAGCGCAGCTCAGGACAGACGGGCGGCTCTGGCCTGGAGAGAGAACCTCGAGGGAGGAGACGGAGAGACAGCCTGGTGCGTAGGGCTGCCACAGGACCCTCCAGGCTGGGGAGACCTACAGAAGGCCTGGTGCGTGGAGGAGGCACCGGATGGACCGAGCTGTGGGGGAGCACTGGAGCTCTGGTGCGCAGCCTTGGCACCACTCCTCCAAGCCGGATGATCACTTTAGCCTGGACCATCCAGAGTGCAGGCACAGGTTGAACCGAGCTGTGGGTGAGCACTGGAGATCTGGTGCATGCTACTCACACCTCTCCCTTAGGCTCAATGCCCACATTCGCCGGGCCAGGCCGAGGAGACACAGCACGCAGAGCCGGCGCAGGATACCCTGGGCCGAAACGGTGTACGGGAGACCAGACACGCTGAGCCGGCACAACACGCCCTGGCTGGATGCCCACTCTCGCATGGAACTTGCGTGGGGCTGGCCTTTAGCGCTCTGGGCTATAAGCGTACTTGCGACACCGTGCGTAAGAAGGATCGGACCAAAGCGCAGCGTGGTAAGTGTTCATGATTATTTAATAGAACAGAACACTGAATGACAAAAACAACAAGGGACCGAAATGAAACCAAAACAGTTCTGTCTGGTGCAGACACAAAACCGAAAACAAACACCCACAACCAAAATGGGGAAAACAGGCTACCTAAGTATGATTCTCAATCAGAGACAACGAACGACACCTGCCTCTGATTGAGAACCATACTAGGCCAAATACATAGAAATATAACATAGAAAAAAGAACATAGACTACCCACCCCAACTCATGCCCTGACCAACCTAACACAAAGACATAAAAAGGGAACTAAGGTCAGAACGTGACACAGTGAAAGGCAATGGTGATCCCACTCCCTGTGTGTGTCTCAGGGAGAGTTGGGATATGCAAGAAACACATTTCCATTTGGCACACAATTGTGTAACAGGACAAATATAAGCAACCCCACAATTATGACTGTGTAGTCCATGGGTATCATTTTATCAGTTGCAGTGCTTAGTGCACTCCAGGAACAGGGTTGCCTACCCCAGTGTAGTCAGTATGACATGGCCCATGCAGGAATCAAACCCACAACCCTGGTGTTGCCAGCACTATACTCTAACCCCCTGAGCCAAGAACCACGGGGGTGTCACAGAAATAGTAGCTGACTGTTAATGCTATAAGTGATACAGCATACTTAACCTATTCCACAAACTAGACAAAGCCCCTAGAGATAGCATGCTCATACAGACTTCATTGTGCATTTTAAACAAGCATGTATATAACTTGTTTGATGAGATCGACACCATATTTTTCACATTTTCTCTTACTATGATTTATTACTGGTATATCATCATAGCTACGTATATATGAACATTCCCGTGTCCATTATCCCAGTAACTGTAGATGACCTCCCTTATTGTTTTGTGTGGATTTACAGAAGCTTCTAAGCTTGAACGAGTTATGGAAAAAAATACTCTTGATTTTATGCTGACAGCTTAACACAATTGCCAGATTCTCATTTCATTTTTTGTACTTTAAACACATTTACTTTACCAAACAACTTTTTTCCCTTTATTTAACTAGGCAAGTCAGTTAAGAACAAATTCTTATTTACAATGACGGCCTAGGAACAGTGGGTCGACTGTCTTGTTCAGGGGCATAACGACAGATTTTTACCTTGTCAGCTCGGCTATTCGATCTAGCAACCTTTCAGTTACTGGCCCAACGCTCTAACCACTAAGCTACCTGCCGCCCCAATATAGGACTATGAAATGGCTTTGGGTGTTGCCTAGCAACTACTTTTGCTTGTTTATGTTTATTCTTTGACAAAATAGTCTGCCTTCCAATTACTTTAATGAATATAGTCCATTGTAGCAGCTTTTCTAGATTTGTTAGATTTCTAAACAAATGCATCTGGCTGCTGAGAAAATGGACAAAAGAGGACCTTGATTGCTATGGGAACATACACTGAGTGTACAATTGAATTGCACCCCCTTTGCTCTCAAAACAGCCTCAATTCATCAGGGCATGGATTCTACAAGGTGTCGAAAGCGTTCCATAGGGATGCTGGCCCATGTTGACTCCAATGCTTCCCACAGTTGTGTCAAGTTGGCTGGATGTCCTTTGGGTGGTGGATCATTACTGATACACACGGGAAACTGGTAAGCGTGAAAAACCCAGCAGCGTTGCAGTTGTTAACACACTCAAACCGGAACCCCTGGAACCTAGTACCATACCCCGTTCAAAGGCAAAGCATTATAAAATTGATTGAATTACTATTTTTTGTCATCAATTCTACACACAATACCCAATAATGACAAAGCAAAAACAGGTTTTTATACATTTTAACAAAAGTGTGAAAGATAAATACCTTATTTACATAAGTATTCAGACCCTTTGCTAAATGACTCGAAATTGAGCTCAGGTGCATCCTGTTTCCATTGATCATACTTGAGATGTTTCTACATCTTGATTGGAGTCCACCTGTGGTAAATTAAATTGATTGGACACCACAGTTGACAGTGCATGTCAGATCAAAAACCAAGCAACAAGGTCAAAGGAATTGTCCATAGTGCTCCAAGACAGGATTGTGTTGAGGCACAGATCTGGGGGAAGGGTACAAAAACATGTCTGCAGCATTGAAAGGTCCCCAAGAACACAATGGCCTCCATCATTCTTAAATGGAAGAAGTTTGGAACCACCAAGACTTTCCGAGAGCTGGCCGCCCAGCAAAACTGAGCAATCGGGGAGAAGGGCCTTGGTCAGGGAGGTGACCACTCTGACAGAGCTCCAGAGTTCCTCTGTGGAGATGGGAGAACCTTCCAGAAGGACAACCATCTCTGCAGCACTCCACCAATCAGGCCTTTATGGTATAGTGGCCAGAAGGAAGCCACTCCTCGCGTAAAAGGCACATGACAGCCACTTTGAGTTTGCCTAAAGGCACCTAAAGGACTCTCAGACCATGAGAAACAAGATTCTCTGGTCTGATGAAACCAAGACTGAAATTGTTGGCCTGAATGCCAAGCATCACGTCTGTAAGAAACCAGACACCACTCATCATCTGGCCAATACCATCCCTACGGTGAAGCATGGTGGTGGTAGCATCATGCTATGGGGATATTTTTCAGCGGCAGGGACTGGGAGACTAGTCAGGTTCGAGGGAAAGATGAATGGAGCAATATACAATGAGTTCCTTGATGAAAACCTGCTCCAGAGTGCTCAGGACCTCAGACTGGAGCAAAGGTTCACCTTCCAACAGGACAACGACCCTAAGCACAAAGCCAACACAATGCAGGAGTGGCTTCAGGCCAAGTCTCTGAATGTCCTCAAGTGACCCAGCCAGAGCCCGGACTTGAACCCGATGGAACATCTCTGGAAAAGCCTGAAAATAGCTGTGCAGCGACGCTCTCCATCCAACCTGACCGAGCTTGAGAGGATCTGCAGAGAAGAATTGGAGATATTCCCCAAATACAGGTGTGCCAAGCTTGAAGCATCATACCCAAGAAGACTCGAAGCTGTAATCGCTGCCAAAAGGTGCTTCAACAAAGTACTGAGTCAAATGTCTGAATAGTTATGTAAATGTATTATTTCATATTTTTTATATACATTTACTGAGTAAAGTGTCTGAATACTTGTTGGTGCATATATTTGCATTTCTAAAAACCTCATGATAGGATATTGTGTGTAGATTGATGGGGGGAAAAAAAATATTGAATGAATTTTAGAATAAAAGCTGTAATGTAACAAAATGTGGAAATGTCAAGGGGTCTGAATACTTTCCGAATGCTCTGTATGTCTCAACTGTCTCCAGGCTTAAAAATCCTTGTTTTACCTGCCTTGTCCCCTTCACCTACACTGATTGAAGTGGATTTAACAAGTGACATCAATAAGGGATAATAGCTTTCACCTGGTCAGTCTATCTCATGGAGTTGCTCCTAATGTTTTGTACACCCGTTGTACATGCATATGGGATGATACTGTATATGGTGATGCAGCTGTATTATTGTATTGTACAGATATGGGGGAAAAAAGGCGATTTACCCAAGTGATGCAAAAGTACTAAAACCTTTTTCTGCCACTGTGAGGGTATTTCTCACATATGCAGCGCTCATTACGGGAAATCGATCTGCGTTCAAAATGTCCATCACATATTTACAGGTATGTATGAGTAGTAATCGGGAGGATCAATGTCTTTTCGTAGCTGATATGTCAGTCAGTTTAAAATGCCACCAATCTTTTGGAACACGCGAGTGTTTCCTATCCACTCTTCTCCGGGCTGTGCAGAAACAGCAATGCTTGTTAAACTAGGGCTGTCACATCAATGACATATTTCTGGGCTGCCGCTTCGTAGGTCTTCTGTGGAGACTGCCGGAGAGGTGAGGTTTGCATCCCAAATGGCACCCTATTTACTATATATTGCACTTCTTTTAACCAGGGTGGCAGGGCCAATACTCACATTTTTGACTAGAGCCCTGGTCCTTTTCAGAGTTTGTTAGGAGATACTCTTAGGAGATGTAGATATTAAGAAGATGGTATCGTATGTGGCCTGGGTAGTCTATTGGTCAGTGCCACAGCCTATAGCACGTCTTCATTTATCTTTCACTCTCCCTCATCTATCCAATAAAACAGAAAATAAATCAAATATATCAAAGGCATCATTGTTAATATGTCTACTGTAGCCCACGTTTGTGTGGGACCAGTGGTCAACCTAATTCCTTGACATCTTTAGCTGTTGGAATGCAGTGGACTATTTTCTGCATCTCATCTTCAGGCTGCCTGGCAGTGGTGGAGGTGACGGGACACCAGGGTGGTGGTGGTGGTGAGGCAGGGCTGGGAGGGGGAACTGGTGGGAGATGACTGCCATGCTTCAATATACCCCTGGCTCCTGGCCAAACCACACATGTATCAGCAATCCAGCTTGCCTGCCATTTATTGGATGATGAAACTAGAGTTGCAGTAAATGAAATTGAATCATTTAATTTTCATTTCCACACAGCTGAGCTGTGGAATGCTTTAATAAGCCTTGGTGTTTGTGTGTGCGCACGCGCATGTGTACATGTGTGTGTTCGTGACCACGTGTGTCTGTTTGTGTGTGCCTGCGTGTGTGTATGTGCGTTCGTGCACATCTACGTGCATGCTCAGACATGCACATAATATTATGGAAAATTGACAGATTCACAAGCCCTAGCCAATAATGTGGAACTTAAATAACACTTACTTCCCTGCTGAAGGGTTAACACATCCCTATGACATTACTATCCTTTCCATCAGGCTTTATTCTTTTCAGTCGGCCTATTGTGAGGTGTAAAAATCCCTGGTTATTGCTGATTGACCATTCATTTTGTCCAAAGAGATAATGATGGGGGAGTGGTTACCTGCGATACAAAATCTCAGTCAAGTGGGACTTTGACAACCAGTGAATAAGAATAATGTATTCCACAGTAAATGTAATAGCACAATCATTAATTTTACCAATAAAATTCAGTTATTATGATGATATACAGTGGAGCAAAAAAGTATTTAGTCAGCCACCAATTGTGCAAGTTCTCCCACTTAAAAATATGAGAGAGGCCAGAAAATCACATTGTAGGATTTTTTTATGAATTTATTTGCAAATTATGGTGGAAAATAAGTATTTGGTCACCTACAAACAAGCATGATTTCTGGCTCTCACAGACCTGTGACTTCTTTAAGAGGCTCCTCTGTCCTCCACTCGTTACCTGTATTAATGGCACCTGTTTGAACTTGTTATCAGTATAAAAGACACCTGTCCACAACCTCAAACAGTCACACTCCAAACTCCACTATGGCCAAGACCAAAGAGCTGTCAAAGGACACCAGAAACAAAATTGTAGACCTGCACCAGGCTGGGAAGACTGAATCTGCAATAGGTAAACAGCTTGGTTTGAAGAAATCAACTGTGGGAGCAATTATTAGGAAATGGAAGACATACAAGACCACTGATAATCTCCCTCGATCTGGGGCTCCACGCAAGATCTCACCCCGTGGGGTCAAAATGATCACAAGAACGGTGAGCAAAAATCCCAGAACCACACGGGGGACCTAGTGAATGACCTGCAGAGAGCTGGGACCAAAGTAACAAAGCCTACCATCAGTAACACACTATGCCGCCAGGGACTCAAATCCTGCAGTGCCAGACATGTCCCCCTGCTTAAGCCAGTACATGTCCAGGCCCGTCTGAAGTTTGCTAGAGAGCATTTGGATGATCCAGAAGAAGATTGGGAGAATGTCATATGGTCAGATGAAACCAAAATATAACTTTTTGGTAAAAACTCAACTCGTCGTGTTTGGAGGACAAAGAATGCTGAGTTGCGTCCAAAGAACACCATACCTACTGTGAAGCATGGGGGTGGAAACATCATGCTTTGGGGCTGGTTTTCTGCAAAGGGACCAGGACGACTGTAAAGGGAAGAATGAATGGGGCCATGTATCATGAGATTTTGATTGAAAACCTCCTTCCATCAGCAAGGGCATTGAAGATTAAACGTAGCTGGGTCTTTCAGCATGACAATGATCCCAAACACACCACCCGGGCAACGAAGGAGTGGCTTCGTAAGAAGCATTTCAAGGTCCTGGAGTGTCCCAGCCAGTCTCCAGATCTCAACCCCATAGAAAATATTTGGAGGGAGTTGAAAGTCTGTGTTGCCCAGCAACAGCCCCAAAACATCACTGCTCTAGAGGAGATCTGCATGGAGGAATGGGCCAAAATACCAGCAACAGTGTGTGAAAACCTTGTGAAGACTTACAGAAAACGTTTGACTTCTGTCATTGCCAACAAAGGGTATATAACAAAGTATTGAGATAAACTTTTGTTATTAACCAAATACTTATTTTCCACCATAATTTGCAAATAAATGGATTAAAAATCCTATAATGTGATTTTCTGGATTTTTTTTCTTCTGTTTTTGTCCGTCATAGTTGAAGTGTACCTATGATGAAAATTACAGGCCTCTCATCTTTTTAAGTGGGAGAACTTGCACAATTGGTGGCTGACTAAATACTTGTTTGCCCCACTGTATAGCGTTTATTCAAAGAGAATAAACACATATTTTTTTGATGTGTGGCACCAACAAGAACAGAACCTACAACCCTTGACAGTGGAAGCACCATGCTCTCCCAACGGAGCCACACAGGACCTCCAAATTAATAGCAGTGGGATTTCTATTGGTAATAGCTCAGGCTGTTACAATGGCTGGATCCCAAATGGCACCATATTCTCTATTACTTTTGACCATAGAGAATAGGGGGCCATTTGGGATACAGTCAATGCCTTATAGCCAACAGTTCAAGAATTTTAAGGTAGTTTTCTATCTGATATGTCCATTGGCTTTTATGTTGTTGTTCACTCCAGAGAATTTGTGATTGTTTTTGTTATTAGGATTTCATACCATTCCTGGAATAGGCCAAGGTACACACACACAAACACACACACCGTCTTGTACAACTAACTTTGTGGGGGGGACACAATTCAGTCACATTCAAATTCCTATTTTCCCTAAACCTAATCCGTACCCTAACCTTAACCCAAAACCCTAACCTTAACCCTAGCTCCTAACCCTAAAACTAACCCTAGCTCCTAACCCTAAACCTCATTCTAACCCTAACACTAATTCTAACCTTAGCCCTAAACCCCCTAGAAATAGCGTTTGACCTTGAGGGAACCAACAAAATGTCCCCAGTTGTCCAAATTTCGGTTGTTTACTAAGCACGTCCACACACACTATTGTCATGTCTGGCATACTGTTGTGGCTCCATAAAAGCCCTATAGTAAATGGGTAGCGTTTATGTAATGGGGAAGATTGTGCTTTGATTCCTCTCTCCATTGATTTGACGTGTATAGAAATAGATGCATCCACCTTTTTTCTATGGAGACCGCAACATATGGAGAGAGCTGTGCTGGCACCAGGCATGGACTCAGTTAATATCCAGGGTCATGGTGCCCCTGATGTAGTGCTCCAGTGTGCAATTAAAGGACGGAACTAGCAGTGCGCATTCAGCTGTGATTATTTCTGTGTAATATGGTGTCTTTTGGGACTCGATATTACTGCAGAGTACATGAGGACTGTAGTGTTATAGCGGTGGAGGAGATAAGAAGACGTGGCAGTCACTGACAAAGAGCCCATTGCTGCTCGATATGGGGTGGACTAGCTTACTGCTAATGAATCTTCCCTCCTAGGCTGTATGTGTTGTGTTTCACTGTGGTGATAGTTTTTCTTGCATCCATAACCATTTGCCCGGGGGCCTCGGCGTGCTTTGTTTGTTTGTATCGCTTTCGCTCTATTTCTCACATCACTTTACAGAATCATTTCTGGATATTGTGTCCATTTTTTTTTTCATCCTGAAACAACAGTGCCTGGAACACATACACATAATCACACAATTAAGTTGGAACCTAAATGGCACCCTATTCCCTGTATAGTGCACTACTTTTGACCAGAGCTCTATGGGTCCTAGTCAGAAAGTAGTGCACTATATAGGGAATAGGGTGCCATTTGAGATGCATACATAGAGAGAATCGAAGGAAGAAAGTGGTCCAATCATGACCACAGTCAAGAACATGGCAGGGTTGTCTTGTGTTATCCCTACACATCCCCTCAAAGGCCTGGAAGAGAGGGCCCCACTGGGGAGAGGCAAGACGGGATTCAAAGACATCCCTCATTACAGAGGTCTTGAGCTGGAAGACAACTCTTAAGCCTTTCTAGAACAACCAGCTCTCCTTCTCCTGCCATGAAAAACCTCCCAATACCTCCATGACAGGCCTGGCTTTCCCGGCTCTCTGATCTGCCTGCTCGTCTCTTTCCCTCACGCACAGAACCACAAATGACACTCTAACCTCCACTGGCTTCTGCCCTCCTCATTACCTGCTCGCGAGCCATTGTCTCTCAGACTGTGAGCCACAATCACAGCAGTCTAGTACATGGTAGTCTGGTCCTCCCTTTAAAGTGGAATGAGGCTGTTCAGAGGAGCAGGAGTGATGTTACTCAGGCTCACGCTCGCACGCACACGCAAACAGACTTTTATGTAGACACCCATGCGCACACACACCTAGCTTTGTATGCAGGCACACACACACACACACCACAGACTCCCACTCCCGCCTCCCCCACACACACGGGACGTGCCACCTCTCCTCAGTCTGCAGAGCGAGGAGCAGCAGAGAACCCTTGTGTAATTAACATACTTTCATACATGAACTCCCGCAGATTAGGATGATCTCTAAAATTCAATAAACCAAAGGCTGAAAGAGAGAGTGCTATACCAGATGGTTGCGACACTAATTTACTTTCAGGCAGTGTGTTATTTTTCATGAATGCATGCACAGCCCATGTTAGAACATATTCTAAAAAGGCTCCTAGGTCCATTACAAATTTTATTGTCATATTTTTGGGTCTGCTACATCAATTCACCTATAAAGCCATTGTGAGCGAGGCAAGTTACTTGGCTAGGACCTGTCCAGATTTCAGCTACAGGGTGTTGAACTACAGAATACTTTACCAATTCTATTTTACGTTCTACATTTTAGTCATTAAGCAGCTGCTCTTATCCAGAGTGACTTACTTAGTTCCTGCGATAGACTAGCGTCCTGTCCAGGGGGTCTACTTGTACATGAAGCTACTTCACGCTACAGCAACAGGAGATAGGCTACTGCCCTACGGGCCAATCTGGTTCAGACTAAGTTTCTTACTACAACATTTAGCATAGTAAAGTAGCATCCGTTGTGCCCATTCAAAGAGTGACAGTCCAAAACCTGCAGCGTCCATTGGAGCTGACCCGTCCTCTCCAGAGGAAAAACAGCAACCTTCAGTAAATGTGATACAAAGCAACAAACAGTCAGCGCCAGAGTGGGCAGCGAAACGACCACAGGGAATTGTACTTCAAAACTATAGCAGAACTTTTCTTTGATTGAGGACGCCAGGTAAAGTTTCGCGCCTCGTTTGTACACCAGCCATAAAAACAACAGGCAAAGACAGAGTGGTGAGTTACGACACAGCGCTCTATAATCCAGCATGTGTTCTTCCTCACCATTCCCTGACGTGCTTTGTTTCATCCCCGCAACAGTCTATATTGATCTCAGGCAGGATTGTGTATTGGCTTTTCATCAGTGCTTAATCTGAACCTATTTGTGGCATGATTTTTTTTTATACAAGCGATCAAAGTTCATTCGAGTTGCCACTTCGTTAATTATCCTGCCCCCTCCCTCAAAAAAGTAATGTGAAAAAAACCATTTTCAACCAGGGCTTGATATTCTTAGTGTTGATACGGGTTGGGCCGGCCCGGGTTTATGGTTTGTGCGACATTATAACCTGTTTGAGACCAACGCTTGGCTTTGTACAGAAGCGTGCCTGTATCTCTCACAGAACTAGAATGAGATTAACTTGATACGATCTCTCTCCCTCTTTCTGCTCTGATAGACAAGAGCTTGCAACTCTCATCTCTCCAGCGTTGCACTTCATCATTTATTTCCTTATAGAATCATAGCTGAGCAAAGGGTTCTGGAGGTGCTGCAGCACCCCTAATGAATTGAAATACATCTGCCAAAGTTATAGAATTACTGCTTTCTGTTCAGAAAGAAATGAAATAATTCAGAATAGCCTACTACTAATTACTATTACTACTACTATTGTATTTGAAATATTGCGAAAAGCCTGTTTTGCCTGCATGCTGTTCACTGACAGATTTGCCACGTGTTCCCGGCTGTAGGCTAGCAAAATAGTAGGTGATGAGATTTTGGCATGAACTCATTGGCCATCACCGGTGAGTGAGCTGCGCATCATTGGGTAAAGTCAGTGAAACTGGAAAGTAGTTTTAGCACTCAAACTTCATCTTCATATTGTACCAACATTGTGTCTCCTAAGACCTAGGCCCAGGCTATTAATGGATTCAAGACAAGGTTGCTTTTATTGATCTCAGATTCTCAGTGTGTCAGTGTCAAAATAACCTGTCGTTTCAATCATTTGTGCGGTATTAAAAAGATTCTGCCACAAATCGAATTAGCATAATACAGAAATCCCCATAGAATTCTGTCAGTTTAAGCTAGAGATATTTGTTTTTTGTAATGGATGAGTCTCAATCCACCACATACACCGATGTCGCACTTCCGCATCTGCAGTGAAAGGTGACAGAGCTAGAGCAATGTTTGTCAGACCATTAGACATCCCGAAAATCGTTATTCTCACAAAATCCTCTGTAGCATCTGAAAAGTTTGGCCTAGAAACTATTATGGAAAAATGAGACTCTCACGAACACGTACTGTACATGTTGGTTGTTTTGCTCTAGGACGCCCACAGGCATCACAAGACTCGTCTGAAGGTCCCCCGGTACCTTGAAAAAATGCATGAAAGTACACTGAACAAAAATATAAACACAACATGTAAAGTGTTGGTCCCATGTTTCATGAGCTGAAATAAAATCCTGGTTTTAACTCTACCGGGCAGATGGGAGACAGCGTGTATGGCGTCGTATGACTGAGCGGTTTGCTGATGTCAATGGTGGCGGTGGGGTTATGGTATGGGCAGGCAGGCATAAGCTACGGACAATGACCACATTTACATTTTATCGATGGCCATTTGAATGAGATTCCGTGGCGAGATCCTGAGGCCCATTGTCGTTCCACTCATCTCCGCCATCACATCTTGTTTCAGCATGATAATGCACGGCCCCATGTCGCAAGGAGCTGTACACAACTGAGCAGTCCATTGAGCATGCTTGGGATGCTCTGGGTCGACATGTACGACAGCATGTACCAGTTCCCACCAACATTCCACAGGCCACAATCAACAGCCTGATCAACTCTACGTGAAGAAGATGTGCCGAGCTACATGAGGCAAATGGTGGACACACCAGATACTGACTGGTTTTCTGATCCACGCCCCTTATAAAAGGTATCTGTGACCAACAGATGCATGTCTGTGTTCCCAGTCAAGTGATATCAGTAGATTACGGCCTAATAAGTTTATTTCAAATTATTTATTTCCTTATATGAACTCATTAGTTTGTTATGGATTCTCATTAGTTTGTTATGATCTGTGCTGCGCCGTATGAGTCATGATTTAATTGTTTAAGGCTTTTCCTGTCAGACTAGTCATGCCATTAAATTGAGCAACCATGGATAAGTGCAGCACCATTACAACTGTGGGAAAGGACAATAAAATGGGAAAACACAGTCATACACTGCAGGAGTGGGTCCAAAAATATGGCTTGTTATACAAGCCTCAGGATTGAATATCCTTCCACGGGAGGACTTATGCAAGCGCACTCCGGAAACATTATACATTCTCATTTACAACGTAACCCACAGAGAGGAAGAGCATATTAACACATCTTTGTAAAAAAAATTTTTACAGACGGATTGGGAATCATATTTGGATTACCACGGAAAGAACATGACAACCCCCCACAAAACCCAGCATGCTTAATCTCCATGCTCATTTCCTGTATAGAAGCATTACTGCTTAATTAGTATGCTGACAACCCCGCACTGAGAAAAGCATCACAATACCTGTGAAATTACCTTTTACTGCCGACGCGTCGCTTACGCTGCTTTTGGAAGAAGAAAAAAAAGTATGTCTACATTTTTGGATGAGGTTCAGATTCAGTCTTCTTCTCCACTTAGAGAATTCCGGTAGGATGATTACCTTCTCAACGACAAGTTGGCTTTGCATGTTAAACTCTTAAGGATTCGCCGCTTTTCTTCCATTTTCGCCTGAAATGACATACTCAAATCTGATTGCCTGTAGCTCAGGCCCTGAAGCAAGGATATGCATATTATTGTTACCATTTGTAAGGAAACACTTTGAAGTTTGTGGAAATGTGAAAGGAATGTAGGAGAACACACTTTGTAGTATATTTTACACAATAGATCTGGTAAAAGATAATACAAAGAAAAAAACAACTGTTCTTTTGTATTTTTTTTGTACCATCATCTTTGAAATGCAAGAGAAAGGCCATCATGTATTATTCCAGCCCAGGTACAATATACATTTTAGCCACTAGATGACAGCAGTGTATGTTCACAGTTTTAGACTGATCCAATGAACCATAGCATTTCTGTTCAAAATGTTGTATCAAGACTGCCCAAATATGCCTAATTGGTTTATTAATAACTTTTAATGTTAAAAATTGTGCACTCTCCTCAAACAATAGCATGGTATTCTTTCAAATCAAAATGAAATTTATGGCCACGCAGTCGTGGGTGAACAGGGAGTACAGGAGAGGGCTCAGAACGCACCCTTGTGGGGCCCCAGTGTTGAGGATTAGCGGGGTGGAGATGTTGTTACCTACCCTCACCAACTAGGGGCGGCCCGTCAGGAAGTCCAGTACCCAGTTGCACAGGGCGGGGTCGAGACCCAGGGTCTCGAGCTTGATGACGAGTTTGGAGGGTACTATGGTGTTAAATGCTGAGCTGTAGTCGATGAACAGCATTCTCACATAAGTATTCCTCTTGCCCAGATGGGTTAGGGCAGTGTGCAGTGTGGTTGAGATTGCATCGTCTGTGGACCTATTTGGGCGGTAAGCAAATTGGAGTGGGTCTAGGGTGTCAGGTAGGGTGGAGGTGATATGGTCCTTGACTGGAAAATGTCTGTGATTTTTATTTCAGCTCATGTAGCATGGGACCAACACTTTAGATGTTGTGTTCATAATTTTGTTCAGTGTAGATAAGTTTGCTGATATCGAAAAGCATTTATTTGTATAATTATTTGCATAAGTACATGTGGCATTATATGTACCACCCGGGACCACGGACATTCTCGAAACCCACATGAAAAAATACAAAAGTTTACTATAGTATTCTATCGAATTCTGCAGTAAACTGTAGTCATTTTTTAATATCTTTTTTTTTTTTTTCATTTTTAGCAGACGCTATTGTCTAGAGCGACAGGAGCGCGTACCACCCAATACATTACTGGGGCCAAGCTTCCTGCCATCCAGGACAAATATACTAGGCGGTGTCAAGGGAAGCCCCAAAAAACTCCAGTCACCCAAGTCATAGACTTTTCTCTGCTACCTCACAGCAAGCGGTACCGGAGCGCCAAGTCTAGTTCCAAAAGGCTCCTTAACAGCTTCTACCCCCAAGCCATAAGACTGCTGAACAATTAATGAAATGGCCACCCAGACTATTTGCATTGGTCACTTTACCCCTATCTATATGTACAAATTTCCTTGACTGACCTGTACCCCCGCACACTTGGTAACGGTACCCCCTGTAAATAGCCTCATTGTTATTTTATTGTGTTACTGTACGTTATTTTAATTAATTTTGTAAATATTTTCTTAACTGCATTGTTGGTTAAGGTCTTGTAAGTAAGCATTTCATTGTAAGGTCTGTTGTATTTGGCGCATCTGACAAATACAATTTGATTTGATTGACAGATTTTTCACCTCGTTGGCTCAGGATTCCAACCAGCGACCTTTCGGTTATTGGCCCAACACTCTTAACCACTAAGCTACCTGCTACCCCACAGTAGTATAACACAAATCTAGGGTTGCTATCCAAGCCAGCTGGTCGTTCGTTCTATTGGTTCGGTTGCCCGAGACTCGACTCAGTCGTTCAGTCTTTTTGTTCTGTATCTGTATCGGGTCCTTCTGTAGCTCAGTTGGTAGAGCATGGCGCTTGTAACGCCAGGGTAGTGGGTTCGATCCCCGGGACCACCCATACGTAGAATGTATGCACACATGACTGTAAGTCGCTTTGGATAAAAGCGTCTGCTAAATGGCATATATTATTATTATTTATTATATTATCTATGGATGCGACCCAGTCGTTTGTTCTAAATGTTCCATTGCCATACAGGCTGGCAACGATCTTATCCCTTGCTTGCTTGCTAGCTAGCCAACTGTGGCTAAGTTACAGAATAACAACAGTAGCTGTATTTGCAACTGTCAAAGCTGTTTTCTAGTGACATTTATTTGGATACATCCATAACAATGAGCTAATGAGGTGCAATTTCGCCTAGCATAGAAAATGTTCTCTCTCGTCAGGACACGGTTGTTCAGAGGAGCTAGCAAACAACACAGCTAACACAATAACTTCAAACTGAAGCTGGAATGACTGAAAACTAGCTGCACTTTGTTTCATTTGACCTTTTTTCAATTGACATTTCTGCCTGCCTGTCTGTCTCGTCCCGACTCCCGACCCCCAGGCGTTCATTACTATGTGACAGCTGGATATCGAATTTGAATATTGAAACAATGTTGCAAATGTCGGAGAGACAGACAGCAAGGTTTAAGGAAATCTCTGCTGTTGAAAACTACATTTTTCTCCGCTGTTGAAAACTAAACTAAATGTTAGACTAAAAGAAATGTGAGATAATGTATAGATGCTTTTATAGTTGATATCAAGTTTATAACTTGCCTGGCTGGGCTGAGAGACAGTGGACTGCGCAATCAGATGGAACGGAGTAAATAGGCATTTTAACGTCAGAGATTTAGCCGGTGGTAACTTGTGAAATAGACACTGGCTGGAATGAGGTTTTAACCAATCAGCATTCAGAATTAGATGCACCCGTTGTATAATGTAGAATACTATAGAAAATACTACAGTAATGTCCACAAAAACACTACATTTTTTAAACTATAGCAATTTGTGCCACCTATGAATGAGAAACCTACATGCCAAGTGTAGACCATATATGCTGTGCCTTACAGGTTATAGAAAAGAGCAGAAATGCCGACCTTCCTACAGGTGATGTGAAACTGTATATTTTAGTGTTTGGCCAGTAGGTTTCCTCAAGGAGAAAGACTCAACTTCTGTGTCAAAGATAATAAAACAAAAACCCTATAGTAAATACTAAAGTATACTACAGTCATGTCAGCAAAAACACTACAGTAAATAGTCCTACTACTCTATACGACAGTAATGTCTGCAAAAACTCTACAGTGGATACTATAGTATATTAATATAGTAATATTACAGTATGTAGACCATAGTATACTATTGTATTATTTGATGTGGGAAGGTGATGTTTCTGTGGGTTCGATCATACACTTTTGGATCATTTCAAAGTTGGTTGTTTTGTTAATGCAGAGTTAGAGTTGTTTTTGGCACCTCTGCAGGGCTGGAGCACCTTGCAGACAGAGACCATTGGTTATTGGTCTTTTAGCTGCTGTTAAAACAATGATTTTCCAACGAGGCCCAGTGATGAATGACTATACATTTGTATTGGTTCACTGTGTGAGGCCTCTTCTCATTCCAGGTATGGTGGTGGAGTTGTTTACCTCTCCAGGCTGTGGTAGGTTGTGTTGGATCTTGTTCTAATCCAATTGGTGGTTAGCACCTGCCCTATGGCTGAGCAAATCCAGGTGACATCATAGCAGTGGTCTAATGAAATGTCATGGTTTGGATTACTCCATAAGGGGACCAGGCAGCAACTAGAAATCTCCCAAAGAAGAGAGACATGCATATTACACTCTCTCCATGCTTCTTGACGACTCCACATATCTGTAATACATCATTAGTCCCATACAGGTGTTGGAACAGTCACTAATCTAAGATATGTCCAATCACGTGTCCGTTTACTGAAAACATGTATTGTTTTCAGTAAACATAGTATTTGTGAGGAAAAGTCTGATAAAAGGCTTTGATATGATCCAGCTTTGTGGTCTGAAATCTGAAGCATCTTATACTGTAACATATAGAGCTCATGTGCCACTCGCTGCTATTCAAATAGATTCCTTCTCATTATAACAGCCATCCACTGTAATGCATGTGAACTCTCTTCCCAAACCTCTGTTTGTACATCACCCTGAATGCTTCACAATTGGCACCATATTCCCTATATGGTGCATTACTTTTGACCAGAGCCCTATGGGCCCTTGTCAAACATAGTTGTACTCTATTTGGGGAATGCTGTTTTCAGATTAATGTCTTCCTGCTTTCCTAGTTGTTTACCCTGATGATTAAAGACTTCTCTGCAGCTTGCATATGACAATTGTTTACCCCGTCTGTCCCCATAAATTATGCATTTATCTGACTGTCAACATCCAGGTTCAGCATATTTTTTCATGATCAGAGTCTGCAGGCGCGTTTTAGGGAAGTGAAGCTTATAAACAGGGTGAATGGTGGTTCATGGGGAAGTAAAGGGAAGAAATACAGTATTTCTATAAGATTTTTAGACAGTATATTTCTATGAAGACAATTCGTATGACCAGATTGAAAACCTTTGTCGGAATGTAAAGTTAGTACTGGAGATGCAGGTGTTATACACAAAAATATGTTTCAAACATTTTCCAATCATTTCAAGTCATTCATGACTAATTACATCTACCAGTACTAATTGGTTGAGGTAGGGCTAAAATTCGAAGTGGAATTGAAGTGATTGCAAGCCAGCTGATATTCCAGATTGTTACGTTGGGCCTCTCAAATTTCGACTCTGATCCTGCATTTGTAACCATGTGGAAGGTGAGAATTTATCAGTTTTGAAGTCATTAAATGCCAGTTTGAATTAGTTGAGAAACGCTGATTGACTAATGGCCAACTGTGTCAACTGCAAATCAAAAGTAAAGCTATCATGCTTGTAAAACAACATTTAATAGATCGTTTTTACATTTTTTATAAACAATGTCTTTATTGTTGCATTTAATTGCCAAAAATGCTGTTATAGAGGACATTTCTTTATTAGGCTATGGGAGAAGTGTGTACTCAGGATGATAGACAAATTTTCCACTAGTAATTACTTGTTTGAGGGCTGTTCAAATTCCCACCTCCCACCTGGTTACAAATGCACCATGGCACTGCCTCCTTCAGTGCAATTTGTTATTGTTGCTGAAATGGGTACAAGAGGGAAGTTCGTAACGTGGCTCAAGCACTTTCACGAGTTGCCCCCTATTCTCAACCACCATAAATGGGTGCATATAAACCCAAAGACTGTAAAAAAATATAAACATAGCCTACCTATCACTCTGGTCATTTCTTTGGCTTGGTCAGAATCAGCTGCCAAGGGCTGCTTGAATGCAGAGTAGAGCAGATGTTGTGTTGTTGATTCTTTGCGTTTCCGCCTTGCTCCAGTATACTGGGGTGATGTCGGGATAAATGTGTCAACATACAGTGGGGCAAAAAAGTATTTAGTCAGCCACCAATTGTGCAAGTTCTCCCACTTAAAAAGATGAGAGAGACCTGTAATTAACTATGACAGACAAAATGAGAAGATCCAGAAAATCACATTGTAGGATTTTTTTATGAATTGATTTGCAAATTATGGTGGAAAATAAGTATTTGGTCAATAACAAACGTTTATCTCAATACTTTGTTATATACCCTTTGTTGACAATGACAGAGGTCAAATGTTTTCTTCACAAGGTTTTCACAAGGTTTTCACACACTGTTGCTGGTATTTTGGCCCATTCCTCCATGCAGATCACCTCTAGAGCAGTGATGTTTTGGGGCTGTTGCTGGGCAACACAGACTTTCAACTCCCTCCAAATATTTTCTATGGGGTTGAGATCTGGAGACTGGCTAGGCCACTCCAGGACCTTGAAATGCTTCCTACGAAGCCACTCCTTCGTTGCCCGGGCGGTGTGTTTGGGATCATTGTCATGTTGAAAGACCCAGCCGTGTTTAATCTTCAATGCCCTTGCTGATGGAAGGAGGTTTTCACTCAAAATCTCACGATACATGGCCCCATTCATTCCTTCCTTTACACGGATCAGTCGTCCTGGTCCCTTTGCAGAAAAACAGCCCCAAAAAATGATGTTTCCACCCCCATGCTTCACAGTAGGTATGGTGTTCTTTGGATGCAACTCAGCATTTTTTGTCCTCCAAACACGACGAGTTATATTTTGGTTTCATCAGACCATATGACATTCTCCCAATCTTCTTCTGGATCATCCAAATGCTCTCTAGCAAACTTCAGACGGGCCTGGACATGTACTGGCTTAAGCAGGGGGACACGTCTGGCACTGCAGGATTTGAGTCCCTGGCGGCGTAGTGTGTTACTGATGGTAGGCTTTGTTACTTTGGTCCCAGCTCTCTGCAGGTCATTCACTAGGTCCCCCCGTGTGGTTCTGGGATTTTTGCTCACTGATTTTGTGATCATTTTGACCCCACGGAGAGCCCCAGATCAAGGGAGATTATCAGTGGTCTTGTATGTCTTACATTTCCTAATAATTGCTCCCACAGTTGATTTCTTCAAACCAAGCTGCTTACCTATTACAGATTCAGTCTTCCCAGCCTGGTGCAGGTCTACAACAGAGGAGCCTCTTAAAGAAGAAGTTACATGTCTGTGAGAGCCAGAAATCTTGCTTGTTTGTAGGTGACCAAATACTTATTTTCCACCATTTTTTGCAAATAAATTCATAAAAAATCGTACAATGTGATTTTCTGGATTTTTTTGTCTGTGATAGTTGAAGTGTACCTATGATTAAAATTCCAGGCCTCTCTCATCTTTTTAAGTGGAAGAACTTGCACAATTGGTGGCAGACTAAATACTTTTTTGCCCCACTGTATCAGCTGATGTAAGAAGTGCTTTATAAATAAATAAGATTTGAATTTTGATTACAACATGCCCAGAGGCTATAGTTGTTTTAAGGCTCTAGATTTTTTAACAGAATAGCCTGAAATGTTTTTTCAACTCAGAATTACTCAAGAGGCGTAGCCCTCAACGCAGCGTAGTCATAGCCTATAGGCCATGTGTTTAATTTTATTTGTATGTGTTCATTTGGGCTCACAGTGCGGACCGAACTGAGATCCCTGTACCAAACGGTTCGGTACGAATATGTGTACCATTACACTCCTAGTGATTACACCCCGACCCTCAAAGTATAAATAACATGTAATCTCATGAATTCAGGCTTTTAAAATATAAAGTTGATGATTGTATCATTTCGCTAATGAGCCTCCAAGTCCCCTTAGTTGCCCTGATTATTGGACTTACAAGCACTGTCTAATCACATTACAAATGTAAGGCAAGTATGTACTGTAGTGCTTGGGCTCTATACAGACCACTTAATCATTTTACCCTTGGTTTAAACTGTTTTGGCTTCCGAAGCCATACTATGGCATTTCCTGTTTGTTCATTGGTGTTCTCTGCCATCGGTTGTTCCGTTCTGCCAAGGGTAGGACATGTTGTCTTTGATTGTTGTTCATAGTTGTTCATCCAAATTGATTAATTGAGCCAATTAAGAGTCCATCCAGCCTCGGAAGCAGATGAGCGTGTCATTTCTGATAACAAAGCCAAACCACAGTAGACTCACAAAGAAGACTTGTGACAGACAGTATGTCCACGGCACAATGAAACACAACTCTAAAAGTTGGATACTTCATTTTTAGTTGTAACAATAAACAATGCAACACTTACATACATTGACATCACACTGGCTCTGACCCACATGTTCCCACCGTATTCACACCCAATGCTGTTTCTTACACTTGTACGACTCTGCCCCATATGACTTCAAATTGGGCTCTGTTGTTTCTGACTGTAGCCAGATTTGTGTTAAATATTTAAATAATAAAGCATTTGATTATTCTATTCTCTTGACGTTGGAGTATCAATACAAGTGACACAAATAATATTGTCCGACCCATTGGTCGGACACCTCCATACGACATGTCTTGAAATATGCAGATGGATGGATTAAAAGTCTATTTACATTGTAAACCTTCTGAAAACCACCTTTCTCACTCTGCTCATAACATGAACTTTAAAGCACTCCCAGAAGGCATGAATTATCCAGTCATTGTTAGTTTTTCACTTAAGACATGACTTAGCCGTTGTGCTGTAGGATTTGTGAATTTTGGCGCATGTATAATAAATGAAATACATTGGTTTATACTGGATTAAGCATACAGTTTCGTAAACTGTAATTTTGTTTGTTATGTTCCAACACTGCCTCCATTTTATGCCAATAGCAGTTATTTTTTAAGTCTTGGATCCAATAGTTTATATATTTATTTTCTAAGAGATTGTCAGGTAGATAGTCTCTCTGCAAGGTTTTGTATATCTTACCTACAATATCATATGAGTATCTTTTTGTCTGACTCAAATAGGATTCCATCAACATTGCTCTGATGTCCAAAAGATTTTAGGTCAACATTTCGTGATATGAAACTTAAGTTATATATATATTTGAAAATGTATACATTGGTCAGTCCAAAATTGCTTTTTAATTCTGGCATGGAAGTTGCTGGATACGTTTTAATGCATCATCAGTGTGATCCTTTTTGCTGACATGTTCTTTTGATCGCTGTATCACGGCATTGCTGAATGCATCATTAGTTACAGGTCAAGAGTGCCAAGCTGAACCTGTTTTTGTACGATTAAGTTTGATGCTTGACCTGCTGGCATCATTTAGACACATTAAATGAATTTATGAACAGCACAAACGTTGAGCATCCTTGAACCTCTAAGCAAGCAAATTGCATTAAAGAAAGGCTACTTTTGTAACTTTCATGCAAGATTTACTAAATGTATTTCATGCTTTTCTTTTCATTACTTGATGATACTACCATATCCTTTTTACAACTACATCTACAACCCACTACACGTGCTCCAAAGAGAGGGAAAGACACACACACACACACACACACACACACACACACACACACACACACACACACACACACACACACACACACACACACACACACACACACACACACACACACACTGCCTCTCAGTGACAAAGGGTTAGGAGCTGCCTTGTCTGCCACCTGATATTAATGAGTGCAATTTGGATGTGTGCATCATGGGAAAGCACCGGGTATAAGAGGAGTTCCTTTTATGGCCCAGCACAAGCAAACAGCCTCGGGGCCGCCGGGCTCGCCTATGATTGTGACATTAGAAGGCGGTCAGGCTAGTGTCTCATTAGCCATAGTGCGGAGACAGCTGAGGGGCCTGGAGGAGAAGAAGAGACAGCTTTGTGTGTGTGGATGCTCACAGACCGGATCGGCGGAGCCCGAGCCAGCCACCGCCAGCGCCACAGATGTAGGTGAAAAATGGCGGATGGCGGAACAGTAGTGTATTTGATCTGGCTTATGTTGCTGCATGAAATCAGATGGCAGTTAAAACACATTGCTAGCTGCTCATTAGCACAGGAGACAGGAGCATGGTGCAATTCAACTTGACACACATACACACGTGAAAGCATACACTTGCAAAACACACACACACACTCAGCCCTCAACAGCTAATGAATGGCTAAATCGAACATCTCACCGAGGAGTTAGAGGTTCAAAGGACTTGCTGTTGTTTTTTGATTCCATTTAGGATTCAATTCCTCGAAACAGTTAATTTGTTTTCCTATGGAACTTTGGATTTTGGACAGGCTATTCTGCTATGCTATTGCATAAACCCTCTTTAGGTTGCTTCTCGCTCTCCCTCTCTCTTTATGTGCAAATTGAGTGTGAGGAGGTTCTCTCTTCTCATGTGTCTTAGTTAGCATTAAAGGGAAACTTCGGGATTTTGGTAGAGAGGCCATTTATCTACTTCCCCAGAGTCAGAACTTCCCAGAGGTAGGAAGTTGCTAACTATTCCTAACGAGCGTTAGCACAACGACTGGAAGTCTATGGGTATTTACTAGCATGCTAGCAGATACCCATAGACTTGCAGTTATTGCGAAAATGTTAGTAAGAGGTCATTTTGTGAGCCAATGCTCACTTCCACCATACTGGACGAAGAGACTAAAAAAATGGTATCCACAAGTTAGTCTGACTCTGGGGAAGTAGATAAAGGGCCTCATTGCCAAAATTCCAAAGTATTTTTTTTAATGCTAGTGGTTATGTACTCTATGATAATGACAGTAAGCCATCACTGACAGCATAGCCACATATACTTAGAAAAAGCAAAGGAGCATACATCACAGGGGAAGTCCACAGAGCAAGTCCTGCAGGCTCGAGTTTTATCCTATCTTTATTATTGTCCAGTCATATGGTCAAGTGCTGCAATGAAAGACCCAGTTAAGCTGCAGCCGGCCCAGAACAGATTGGCGCATCTTGGTCTTCATTGTAATCAGAGGGCTAATATTAATACTATGCATGCCAGTTTGTCTTGGTTAAGTCTTGAGGAAAGACTGACAGCGTCAGCTCTTGCTCTCATAACAATGTGTTGGAAATGACAAATTGCTGGAATAGTCAACTTGCACACTTCACTGACATACACACTTACCCCACCAGACATGTCACCAGGGTTCTTTTCCCAGTCCCCAGGTCCAGAAGAAACTCAAGGAAATGTACCGTATTATACAGAGCCATGAGTGCAAATCAAATCAAACTTTATTTGCCACATGGGCTGAATACAACAAGTGTAGACTTCACCGTGAAATGCTTGCTTACAAGCCCTTAACCAACAGTGCAGTTCAAGAAGAAGAAAATATTTACCAAGTAGGCTAAAACAAAAAGTAATAATAAAAAGTTACACAATAAGAATAACAATAACGAGGCAATATACAGGGGGCACCGGTACCAAGTCGGTGTGCAAGGGTACAGGCTAGTTGAGGTAATATGTACATGTAGGTAGGGGCGAAGTGACGATGCATAGGTAACAAACAAACAGCGAGTAGCAGCAGTGTACAAGGGGGGTGGTTATGAATTGTTCAGCAGTCTAATGGCTTGGGGGTAGCAGCTGTTTGGCGCTCCGGTACCGCTTGCCGTGCGGTAGCAGAAAAAAAGTCTATAACTTGGGTGACTTGAGTCTCAAACAATTTTATGGGCTTTCCTCTGACACCGCCTATTATATAGGTCCAGGGTGGCAGGAAGCTTGGCCCCAGAGATGTACTGGGCCATTCTCACTACCCTCAGTAGCGCCTAACGGTCAGATGCCGAGCAGTTTCCATACCAGGCGGTGATGCAACCCGTCAGGATGCTCTCGATGGTGCTGGGGGCCCATCCCAATTCTTTTCAGTCTCCTGAGGTGGAAAAGGTTTTGCGCTTTTCACGACTATCTTGGTATGTTCGGACTATGATAGTTCATTGGTGATGTGGACACCAAGGAACTTGAAACTCTCGACCCGCTCCACTACAGCCCCGTTGATGTTAATGGGGGCCTGTTTGGCTCGCCTTTTCCTGTAGTCCACAATCAGCTACTTAGTCTTGCTCACATTGAGGTAGAGGTTGTTGTCCTGGCACCACACTGCCAGTTCTCCGACCTCCTCCCTATAGGTTGTCTTATCATTGTCGGTGATCAGGCCTACCACTGTTGTGTCGTCAGCAAACTTAATGATGGTGTTGGAGTCGTGTTTGGCCATGCAGTAGTGAGTGAGTGAACAGGGACACGCTAGATACTATCTAGTAATATCATCAACCAAGTTTAATGCAAGCTAGCAATTTACCCTGGCTTACTGCATTTGCATAACAGGCAGTCTCCTTGTGGAGTGCAACGAGAGGCAGGCCGTTATTGCGTTGGACTAGTTAACTGTAGGGTTGCAAGATTGGATCCCCCGAGCTGACAAGGTGAAAATCTGTCTTTGAGCCCCTGAACGAGGCAGTTAACCCACCGTTCCTAGGCAGTCATTGAAAGTAAGAATGTGTTCTTAACTGACTTGCATAGTTAAATAAAGATTAAATAAAGGTGTAAAAAACAAAATACCGATTTCCGATTGTTATGAAAGATTGAAATCGGCCCCAATTAATCGGCCATTTCGATTAATAGGTCGACCTCTAGTACATACAGTCACTTTGGGGACAAAGTCATCGATGCACTTATTAATGAAGCCGATGACTGAGGTGGTGTATTCCTCAATGCCATTGGATGAATCCCGGAACATATTCCAGTCTGCGCTAGCAAAACAGTTCTGTAGTGTAGCATCCGCCTCATCTGACCACTTTCATATTGAGCGAGTCACTGGTACTTCCTGCTTTAGTTTTTGCTTGTAAGCAGGAATCAGAAGGATAGAATTGTGGTAAAATTTGCCAAATGGTGGGCAGGGGAGAGCTTTGTATGCATCTCTGTGTGTGGATTAAAGGTGGTCTTGGCTAATGGGGATCCTAATAAAAATGTTTTAAAAATAGCATCCACTTGTAACAACCAACGCAGAACAGAACTCACTCTAAACATGATATAATCTCCATTGCACATTGAAGCCCTCTGTCTACTTGTGTTTTCCTTGGTGCTGTGATGCCACCCTGGCTGCATGGCGGAGAGATTGGATCCCTCAGGGTTGTTCTAGTCCTCCCAGTCATTTAAGAATGAGGCATGAAGGGCATCATCTCTTCCCCACTGAATGTTAAGGGAGAGGTGGCTGTGATTTGCCTCAGGAGAAGTATCACTCTGGTCTGGGCACAGGGTGACAGTCAGAGGTACAGAGCTCTGTCTAGTACTGGTAGTAAAGGTGAAATGAGGATGACAGGAGGAGAGAGGACTGTTATTCTTATAAAGGTTCCATACTAGTACTAGTCAGAGGTCTCTAATGCAGGGTAGTGTCGTGAAGCCAGAGGTGATTTGAGGACATCTATAGTAGAATATATTCTGTTTTGTATGGATGAGATGACTGCCAGATAAGTGCAGGCCCTGCAATAGGCTATTCTGTGCAGAGAGACCCGTACAGGGTATTATAAAATAACCTTAACTGTGCATAAGTTGAATCTGAAAACAGACTGTTCTAGTCCTCAGTTGTTAATTGATGAACCACCAACTGTAGCCACTCTTAACTGTATTCAGTGTATCACATCTTGTTGTTGCTCAGAATCAGGTAAACGTGTATAAAGACCTGAACACGAAGTCAACAAACAGCAGCCGGCAACCAGTTCTGTCTGCTAGGTTATAGTTAATATTCTCGATCATGGCCATTGGGCACAATTGAAAACGATAAGGGCTAAAGGCTGTTGAAAAGTTGTGATTGAAAATAAATACAAATAAACAAATAAATCTGAGGCCCAGTGCTTCCATTAAAATAGGTGTCGCGATTAGACATTTCGGTTGGACCGTGTGTGCAGTGGACCAATCAAGTGATCTTCCTCTTAGAGAAGCGTTTGTTCTGTTAAAACTCCCTCAGGATGCAGCAGCCCTCCCACTCTTTTTCTCTCTATTCCTCACCCATATGAAAACGACTCTGATATCCTCAGAGTTCAAAACGGTACAGCAGTCAGGTGATCATTGTAGGTCCGAAACAAATGTATTATGGTGACGGTGAATGCGTTCGCGTTGCCTTTATTATAGCATTGACATAGTGTTCCTTACTCAGAGGTCACTGCATCCTACCATCTAAGACAGGAACCTATCCCCCTTTACTTTCTAACGAATGGAAAGAAGCTTCTGAATATGGGTAATGTTTGGCTGAATTTATAATGTGCGCAAATTATGCAGAAACTTTGCTCAGAAATAGCCGCAGGCAGCCATTGAGGTAATTACGATCAATGTCCTTATTCTGTCATTTATTTACTTAATTGACTCAAACACAGAGCACAAAGCAGCAGTGGTTTCTATGATCAGGGTCATGTGTTTATGGAGATCAGTCTATGAAAGTCATGCGGCGATAAACCCATTGTCTTTACCATAATGCTGTCTGTCTGTGTACAGTATATCGCGAACCAGGTGTGCGCTTATTGGCATCAATCTTCCCATGCCAATATGTTCATTCACATTTCTTAATACTTTTTCCCATTCCATTGATTTCCAGTTCAATGAATTTCAAACTGGACTCGACTATTTATTGATTTATTGAATCCTTCACTAATTGGAATCGAATGCAATCACCAAATGTTCTCATCTAGCTCTGACAAATGTTTTTGTAGTCTGTAGTGGTTATACTGTATGTCTATCCAGTCAAGTGTGACAAGTTTCATCCCCAGAAACGTAAATATCCTTATATAGAAATAATAGGTTGGAAGAAACATTGAGGCTTCACTCTGTCTGCCTTTAATTGCCTACACAACGTGGCACCTTCTGTTTAAAACGCAAGTTAATTCAGGCCCTGTTGGAGGCTTGCCAGCCTTAAATCTTGGCTTTGCCCTGTGCTCGATGCAGGGGCCTGAGCTTTGCCTAAGTGGGGGTGAGGAAGAGAGAGGGAGTGGGAGGGAGCAGGGAGAGAGATTGCCGGGTGAGCGGGGGTGGGTGGTTCGCCCATGCATCTCTCCCCCAGGAGATGCCTATCGATTAGCCATTTGTTAACCGCCGGTGCCTCTGTCATTCCCTGCTAGTCCCCGAAAGGCTGTTAATGGCAAAGCAATGGAGAGGATGAGCACTGCTCAACACCCACCCACTGTCTGCGTGTCCCCTTCATCCTCCCATGCTTCCCCTGTTCTCATTCACCCCTAGTCAACTCACATATCACCCATCCAGACTGAAAGCTGCTTACACAAGACGTATTGAGGCAAATGTAAGACAAATTGATGGGTAATGTACTGTTGCATCTACAGGTATTCTAACATGTAATACCATTGAAGTATTTTTCATTCAGAATATTTTTTTAAAAAATGAAGCATACACAGGTATTCTAACATGTATAATAAGTATAATCTATAATAACATGTATAAAAAGTCTTAATTTCTATAAGCATATGGTCAAATTATATTCATCTGATCCGACTCATATTAGACTTAATTGTTGACAATGTTAATCCCTCAGAAATGTTTGCCATTACATCTATTCCAACCACAGTCATTAAGTGACTGAGAAGGCCTCATTAGCAAAGTCTCTCCATTTACAAACTGTCCTCTGTTCATTACCATTGACAATAGGGTTGCAGAAATATAAAGCTCCATACAAGAGTATAATTATGGAATATTAGTAAACAGCTTTTAACCGTAATGTGCTGCACTGTGTCTGATGTAGGCGAGCATAGAAGATAACTACAGTTTTTTTTGCTTGCTTACTTAGGCCCATTACTCCTCAAGGAACATAGGCTATTGATGACTCCTCTACATCACACTCTGTTTTGGACAATCTTCTCATTCCAACGCATGCTGGTTCTCTTGGTGTCTCCCACATGGAAAAAATATTATAGTTTACTATAGAATACTACAGTACTAACTATAGAATTCTGTAGCAAACTGCAGTTATACTCCACAATGTACGTAGTAATTAATTCTCTATATAGTTATTTTATTTATTTTTCATGGGCATAAAATACTGTAAAAACACCAGCAAATCAGCTCCCAGCTATTTTAATTTTGGAAATCTGTTCCGAAGTATTCCCACACAAAATAAATAGATATATGTGATCGTATATACAAATGTATGCAAGGTTTGAAATGATTATGTTTCAGTCAAACGTTATATCTGTTTGGGCTTCTTGTGGTCAATTTGCAGTCTGGCCCCGTGGCCATCCGCTCAAGAACAAAATCGGCCTGTGGATGAATCGAGTTGATGATCTCTGGTGTAGTGCTTACTATAGATTTTTGTAGTATACTTTATACAACCAATGGGTCTAATCCTGAACGCTGATTGGTTAAAACTGCATTCCAGCCGGTGTCTATTTCAGAAGTTACCACCGGCAATCAGTTGTCTCATCAACCCTGCCAGGAAATGTATAAACTTGATCTCCACTATGAAAAGCATCAAGACATGTTCTCCCATTTCTTTTAAAAGTAGAGATTTGTATAAACCTTGCTGTCTGTCTCTCCGACCTTTTCAGCATTGTTTCAATATTGAATTGCGATCTCCAGCGTCCCATATAAAGTGCATTTGTCCAAACGAGACTGGATGAATGGGAAAAAGAGATGGCAATAATACCCAGGCATGAAGATTTGGGGGATACTGCATTGAATGACCTAGAGAAAAGCCGCAACAAAAGAAAAACAGTTAACAATACAAACTGGGCTTCGAGGTGCTTCCAGGGCTGGCTAGCGGAGAAGGACAAAGTTGTTGACTTCAAAACTGTCACCGAGGAAGAGTTTAACATCCTTCTCCGACAGTTTTATGGAAATGTGCGAAATTGGAAAGGGGAGCAGTACAGCATAAGTAGCTACCTGGCACTCCGTAGTGAGCTCAACCGTTTTCTAAATGACCCACCCATCGGTTGCAGCTGGTGCCTTTTGAAGGACAATGAATTTACCACCTCAAATCATGTATTTATGGGCAACATCTAACAGCTAAGAAGGCAAGGAAAATACATAATCAACAGCCACCCTCCAATCACCGATAAGGACATTGCCCAGCTCCAAAACTCCCAGGCTCTGAATCCCAGTTACACCAAGGGGTCTGGTCCAGAACGTGTGGTTCGACCTGCAGTTACATCTGGGTCGAAGAGGAAAAGAGGGGAACAGACAACTAAAGCCCAACTCATTCCTCGTAAAAACAGATGAGAACGGTCTAAGGTATGTTGTTCGTAGCCTGTTAGTGTTATTTCTAAGTTGCACTCGTAATTAGGCTACTGGAAACCAATATTATAACAGCGCATTCTCTGTGTCAGATACGCCACTCTCGCATATAACAAGTCCACTAAGAATCATCTGGACCCAAGGGAGAGGGGAAAGGAGTCCAAGAGGGGATTCATGTTCGAGCAGCTAGGGAACCGACTATGCCCGGTGGCATCACTTGATAAATATCTATCGAAATGCCCGGAGAACGCCCTTGCATTTTATCTCCACCCAAGGAGAGGAGAGTGTATCGGGGAATTGATCTGGTACACGTCAGAGCCGAATGGGCGTGAACTATCTGGCAGCACTTCTACCCAAGAAATGCAGGGCAGCGGGAACAACTACATACACAAATCACAGCGTCAGGACCACGACAGTCCAGAAACTGGCCAATGCTGGTTTAGAAGCGAGGGAGATTATGTCAGTGAGTGGGCATCGTTTGTGAAGGTTCGCTCCATAGCTACTGGCGACCCTCACTGACAGAAAACGCTGGAGCAACATCCTGGCCGAAAACAGAGAGAACACTGCAGCACCATCAACACCCAAAAGTCTGCAGCAAGGCAACAGAAGTAGTAGCACAGACTCCATCCAGGGGAATGTACAGATAAATGTGACATACAATAAGTGGCTATAGCTATGTCAGCTGTGGTGGATAACAAAGAGAATGTATGGTTTAATTTATTAAGCTCTAATGAATGTCATGTGAACGGTGTCCTGACAAGAGAGCACCTTTTCTCTGCCAGGCAAAGTCACGCATCATAAGCTCATTGTTACGCATGTATCCAAATACATATAACTAGAAAACAGCTTAAACAAATGCAAATGCAGCTACTTTGATATTATTCTGGCTGCACTTTTTGACGTGACTTTTCAGTGCATTCGGATAGTATTCAGACCCCTTGACTTTTTCCACATTACGTTATGCTACAGCCTTATTCTAAAATGGATTAAATGCACATTTGCCTCAGCAATCTACACACAAAACCCCATAATGACAAAGCAAAAACAGGTTTTTGGAAATGTTTGCAAATGTATATAATACAAAAAACAGAAATACTTTATTTACATAAGTCTACCTGTGGTAAATTAAATTGATTGGACATGATTTGGAAAAGCCACACACCAGTCTATACAAGGTCCCACAGTTGACAGTGCATGTCAGAGCAAAAACCAAGCCATGAGATCAAAGGAATTGTCCTTACAGCTCCGAGACAGGATTGTGTCGAGGCACAGATCTGAGGAAGGGTACCAAAAATATTCTGCAGCATTGAAGGTCCCCAAGGACACAGTGGCCACAATCATTCTTAAATGGAATAAGTTTGGAACCACCAAGACTCTTCCTAGAGCTGGCCGCCCGGCCAAACTGAGCAATCGGGGGAGAAGGGCCTTGGTCAGGGAGATGACCAAGAACCCGATGGTCACTCTGACAGAGTTCTAGAGTTCCTCTGTGGAGATGGGAGAACCTTCCAGAAGGACAACCATCTCTGCAGCACTCCACCAATCAGTAAAAGGCACATGACAGCCTGCTTGGAGTTTTCCAAAAGGCACGTAAAGACTCTCAGACCATGATTTTCTGGTCTGATAAAACCAAGATGGAGCTCTTTGGCCTGAATGCCAAGCATCATGTCTGGCGGAAACCTGGCACCTTCCCTACGGTGAAGCATGGTGGTGGCAGCAGCATGCTGTGGGGATGTTTTTTAGCGGCAGGGACTGGGAGACAAGTCAAAGCAAAGTACAGAGAGCTCCTTGATGAAAACCTGCTCCAGAGCGATCAGGACCTCAGACTAGGGTGAAGGTTCACCATACAACAGAACAACGACCCTAATAAAACAGAAAAGACAACACAGGAGTGGCTTTGGGACAAGCCTCTGAATGTCCTTGAGTGACCCAGCCAGAACCTGGACTTGAACCCAATCTAACATCTCTGGAGAGACCCGAAAATAGCTGTGCATCAACGCTCCCCATCCAATCTGACAGAGCTTGAGAGTATCTGCAGAGAAGAATGGGAGAAACTCCTCAAATACAGGTGTGCCAAGCTTGTAGCTTCATACCCAAGAAGACTCCATGCTTTAATCGCTGCCGAAGGTGCTCCCACAAAGTATTGGGCAAGGGGTCTGAATACTTATGTAAATGTGAAATTTCAGTTTTTTTATTTTAATAAATTAGCAAAAAAAATAGCTTGTTTTTGCTTTATTATGATTGGGTATTGTGTGTACAGTTGATTGAAAAAATAATTTAATTCATTTTAGAATAAGGCTGTAACATAACAATATGTGGAAACAGTCAAGGGGTCTGAATACTTTCTGAAGGCACAAATTATCCGTAGTTGGCTAGCTAGCAAGCAAGGTATAAGAACATTGCCGACCAGTATGACAATGGAACACTTAGAACGAACGACTGGGTCGCGTCCATAGGTACAGAACAATAAGACTGAACGACTGGGTCGCGTCCATAGGTACAGAACAATAAGACTGAACGACTGGGTCGTGTTTCTAGGATCCCTAGATTTGTGCCGGGACTATATCTTGTGGAAGGATGACATAGTATGAATAAATTCATCAAAATAAAGTTTATGAAAATATGTCAATCATTATTAGAATATGTTGGCAACCCCTTGTATAAAAGTGATAATTCCCTCGAAGATGTTGTTTGGAGGATATATTGGCATGCTTTGCAACACCCGTGCCAACATATTCTCCAAACACCGGCTTCTCTGACATTATCACTTAAATAGAATTCTATACTTCACACTGGAGTATCCCTCAATCATGTAGTGCTTATTATAGAAGTGTGTAATATTCTGTAGAATACACTCCACACTGTAGTACCTTTCAGTCATTACTGTTTCTCTCAATTGTGTACAAACAATTTCTGGATCTGTGTTGAAATGTACAGAACACCTGATCATTTTCTTGCCTTAGTACCTGACTTGCACATGCAGAGAAGTAAATTTGCAGGTTATTTCTAACTTTGGGTTACACCTAAATCATCTCCAACATTGGGACATTCCATTTCAGAGTTTTGCTCTGGTGTGGATTTTGGCCTATACATTCCTATCAATTATACAACGGGTGGGTCTAATCCTGAATGCTGATTGGTTAAAAGCGCATTCCAGCTGTGTCTATTCCACAAATTACCCCCGGCTAAATCTATGACGTTATTATACCTATTTACTATGTTCCATCTGACTGCACTATCAACTGTCTCATCAGCCCAGGCAGGGAAGTTATCAATTTGATCTCCACTATATAAAAAAAACATCTAGACATGATCTCATATTTCTTTTAGACTAACACGGAACCCAAACCGGCTGTGTGTGTGCGCCATCAGGCATAAATGTATTTTGCGCCCCCACACCAAACGCGGTCACAACACGCAGGTTAAAATATCAAAACAAACTCTGAACCAATTACATTCATTTGCGGACAGATCGAAAAGCATTAAACATGTATGGCAATTTAGCTAGTTAGCTTGCACTTGCTAGCTAATTTGTCCTATTTAGCTAGCTTGCTGTTACTAGCTAATTTGTCCTGGGATATAAACATTGAGTTGTTATTTTACCTGAAATCGACCTGTTCCGACAATTAATCCACACATAAAACGGCCAACCGAATCATTTCTAGTCATCTCTACTCCCAGGCTTTTTCATCTTTGAATTTATATGGTGATTGGTCATCTACACTCTTACCACGACAACCGGCAAAACATTTAGTCTTTCAGTCACCCACGTGGGTATAACCAATGAGAAAATGGCACGTGGGTACCTGCTTCTATAAACCAATGAGGAGATGGGAGAGGCAGGACTTTCAGCTCGATCTGCGTCAGAAATAGAAAGGAGTTCTATTTTAGCCCATGGCAACGCAGACGCTCGTTGGCGTGTGGGTGCAATATTGAATAACATAGATTTCTAAATGTATTTTGTGACGCTCGCACACGCTACGTGTCACGTCTGGTCAGCATGTAACATTTAGTTTTCAACAGCAGAGATGTGTATACATTTTGCTGTCCGTCTCCCCCTGACATTTGCAACATTGTTTCAATATTCAAATTCGAACTCCAACTGTCCAATAGTAATGAACGCATATGGGTCGGGACGGGAGAGAGGCAGGCAGCATTTCTCAGCCAGTCAAAAGCATGAATCAGCTGGCATTACGGATATATACAAATAAATGTCAATTGAAAAAAGGGAAAACAATCGAAATGCAGCGAGTTTGCAGTCATTCCAGCTTCAGTTTGAAGTTATTGTGCTAGCTGTGTTGTTTGCTAGCTACTCTGAACAACAGTGTCCTAACGAGAGCACATTTTATATGCTAGGCAAAATCGTGCCTCAGTAGCTCATTGTTATGGATGTATCCAAATAAATATCACTAGAACACAGCTTGAACAAATGCAGCTACTGTTTGACGTGACTGTACGTTAGTCATAGTTGGCAAGCAAGGGATAAGAACGTTGCCAGCCAGTATGACAATGGAACATTTAGGACTAACGACTGGGTCGCGTCTCTAGCAACCGAACCAATAGAACGAACGACCACCCGTCTTGGGTAGCAACCCGAGCTTTGTTTCGGGACTATATCTTGTGGAAGGATGACATAGTATTAATACATTCATCAAAATAACGTTTTTAATGAAAATCTGTCAATCAATATTTGAATATGTTGGTAACCTATTGTATAAAAGTCGGCATTGTCACTTAATTGTATTCCTCAATTGTATTCACCTTTCCTTATTTCCATTTTCGGTTGTGTTTCTGGGCACCAATGGAAATGCTTAAACTATGAGCAAACCAACCTTGGTATTGAATACATGGAATTGGATTGTGATGATAATGAATGAATCCTGCCACAATGTGCTATAATATAATATTTGATGTGAATTATATTGTTTGGTGAAATAGGCATAAAAGGAGAGTAATTACCCATAATTCTGCACATTTGGATAGTTCCAATTTTAATCCTTATGCCTGCAAGTACAACTATTGTCTATTGATCTGCTCTGGGTTTTTAGAATGGAATCATTTTCTGTTTTGTCTGTTTGGACTCGAGATAACTACGGTTGTGTTAGTATTTGCAGGAAGTCGTGATGTTTTGATGAATGTATTTGCAATTTTGAAGGTATAATAAAGTTGAGGAATTTATGTTTTGAGAAAGCAGCTACATTTTGAAAAGGCATTTACTGTTTTGCAAAAGGCAACAGAGTTGTGTCTTGCGTACTGTGTTTTGAAAATCGACAACATAGTACATACTATAGTTTACCATAGTATACTGTGTTGTGTGCTATGGTAGACCTACAAATAAATGTATGTGTACTATGAGTATTGTAAATAATGTAATTTATTTCATTTCTCCATATTACTCTACTGTGCAATGGCAATCATGAACACAAGTAATGTGTTGTACTGTAAATATGTAGCCATTGGAAAAATCTGCTGTATCATGGTGGAAAGCTGGGAATCATCCCATGAATGACATAATTTTATACTTAGTGCAGCAGTGTACTGTAGAGAATAGGGTGCCATTAAGGACACAGGCCTTGTCCAGTCTTGGTTAGCCTTTCATTTCAATAGATTGGATGCATTTGGAAGCACAACGGAGGCCGAAGACCTATGCATCAGTGTTTCATTGATATCACTTTCTCATTACCCCAATATGTTTATTAATAGTTAAGGATCAATGATCAGTAGATTTTCATCAAAGTGAGTTCAAGCGCTTACTGGTCTCAATGCGAGTGTAGCAAAATGCTTGTGCTTCTAGTTCCGACAGTGCAGTAATATCGCAGTAATATCTAACAAGTAATCTAACAATTCCCCCAAAACTACCTAATACACACAAATCTAAAGGGATGGAATAAGAATATATACATATACATATGGATGAGCAACGGCAGAGTGGCATAGGCATAGGCATGATGCAACAGATGGTATAAAATATACATGTGAGATGAGTAATGCAATATATGTAAACATTATTAAAGTGGCATTGTTTAAAGTGACTAGTGATCCATGTATTAAAGTGGCCAATGATTTGAGTCTCTATGTAGGCAGCAGCCTCTCTGTGCTAGTGATTTCTGTTTAGCAGTCTGATGGCCTTGAGATAGAAGCTATTTTTCAGTCTCTCGGTCCCAGCTTTGATGCACCCGTACTGACCTCGCCTTCTGGATGGTAGCGGGGTGAACATGCAGTGGCTCAGGTGGTTGTTATCCTTGATGATCTTTTTGGCCTTCCTGTGACATCGGGTGATGTAGGTGTCCTGGAGGGCAGGCAGTTTGTCCCCAGTGATGCGTTGTGCAGACCACACCACCCTCTGGAGAGCCTTGCAGTTAAGGGCGGTGCAGTTGCCGTACCAGACGGTGATACAGCCCGACAGGATGCTCTCAATTGTGCATCTGTAAAAGTTTGTCTGGGTTTTTGGTGACAAGCCCAATTTCTTCAGCCTCCTGAGGTTGAAGAGGCGCTGTTGCGCCTTCTTCACCACACTGTCTTAAAACTTTCCACCTTCTCCACTACTGTCCCTTCGATGTGGATAGGGGGGTGCTCCCTCTGCTGTTTCATTAAGTCCACGATCATCTCCTTTGTTTTGTTGACATTGTGTGAGAGGTTGGTTTCCTGACACCACACTCCGAGTGCCCTCACCTCCTCCCTGTAGGCTGTCTCGTCGTTGTTGGTAATCAAGCCCAGTACTGTTGTGTCGTCTGCAAACTTGATGAACGAGTTGGAGGCGTGCATTGCCACGCAATCATGGGTGAACAGTGAGTACAGGAGGGGGATGAGCATGCACCCTTGTGGGGCCCCGGTGTTGAGGGTCAGCGAAGTGGAAATTTTGTTTTCTACCTTCACCACCTGGGACGGCCCGTCAAAGTCCAGGACCCAATTGCACAAGGTGGGGTTGAGACCCAGGGCCTCCAGTTTAATGGTGAGCTTGGAGGGTACTCTGGTGTTGAATGCTGAGCTGCAGTCAATGAACAGCATTCTTACATAGGTATTCCTCTTGTCCAGGTGGGATAGGGCAGTGTGTAGTGTGATGGCAATTGCATCGTCTGTGGACCTGTTGGGGCGGTATACAAACTGAAGTGGGTCTAGGGTGGCAGGTAAAGTGGAGGTGATATGATCCTTTACTAGTCTCTCAAAGCACTTCATGATGACAGAAGTGAGTTCTACGGAGATATTTAAATGTGTGAATAATATTGTGTATATATTTCTGTATGGCGAGCCTGCGGTTTGATTTAACCCATGGATATTTAAATATGTAAAGACAATGGTGTGTGTGTGTAGGACGAGGCTGGTGACCGTTATAACTCTGTAGTAGGCCCCAGGCCTGACCTCAAACAGCATGGTTTTGGATTCACTTTCATGCCCGCTGTCAAAGTGTAATTAAATATAGATTCTCTGGGTTCACCTTGGTTTCTTCTAACCAGTGTCAAACCGCTACTGCTCTCATTTCAATAGAGCTGCAGTTTTAGTTTAAGATATGTTTTGTGGTCTCGACAAAAGATTTCTGTCTGGACTTTGCTTTGTGCACAGGGGGCATTGTCATACTGAAACAGGAAAGGTCCTGCCACAAAGTTGAAAGCACAGAATCGCCTAGAATGTCATTGCATGCTGTAGCGTTAAGATTTCCCTTCACTGGGACTAAGGGACCTAGACCGAACCATGAAAAACAGCCCCAGACCATTATTCCTCCTCCACCAAACTTGACAGTTGACATTATCCGTTCAGCAGTTAGCGTTCTCCTGGTATCCACCAAACCCAGATTAGTCCGTCGGACTACCAGATGATAAAGTGTGATTCATCACTCCAGAGAACGCGTTTCCACTGCTCCAGCGACCAATGGCGGAGAACTTTACACCACTCCAGCCGACGCTTGACATTGCCCATGGTGACCTTAGGCTTATGTGCGGCTGCCCGCTAATGGAAACCCATTTCATTAAGCTCCCGAAAAACAGTGCTTGTGCTGAAGTTTCTTCCAGAGGCAGTCTGGAACTCGGTAGGGAGTGCTGCATGCAACGCTGTTCAGCACTCGGCGGTCTCGTTCTGTGAGGTTATGTGGCCTACCACTTCGCGGCTGAGCTGTTGTTGCTCCTAGACATTTTCACTTCACCGTAACAGAACTTACAGTTGACCGGGGTGTGGCTGAAATAGCCAAATTCACTCATTTGAAGGGTTGTCCACATAGGGCAGCTGTGGCCTGGTGTGGTCTTCAAACCTCCCCTCGGGGACCCCCAGACTTTTACCAATTCTTGAATAGTTTAAATACATGGAACAGCTGGGGGTCCCCGAGGAGAGGTTTGAGGACCACTGCATTAGATCACACCAGGCCACAGCTGCTGGTATTTAAATAGAGTAGTGAGTGAAGCTAGAGTAAAACTCCAAAACACATCTTCTCAGTTTCCTCACAGCAGAGATTTCAGGTATGCTTTGGTGTATGTTCAATGTGGGACCATGATAATTCAGGGAGAGCAGAGTTGTCGCTCGGGGCAGGGAGGAATGATTTGGCGAGCAAAGATATCAGGCGAGATAGTGGCATCTCCGTGCATTAAACACAGACACAAGGTTGACCCCGGCCTGGGCCGGCGCCATCAGCTATAGCGGTACTGTGATTCAGTTTACATGAGCATCCTGAATCACCAGCCATTCTCTTTTATGGGAGCTGCTGATACCGCTACTGCTTTCAAGTGGAACAGCAAAAGCCCTCTGACTCTCTGAATAGCGATGGTGTTTTAATAATGCATCTGCAACCTGCCGAAGGTCAGTTGAGGTCTCAGTTGTAGCACTGAAGATATCTTCTGTATTCCAGAAGGGGACTCCAGGCACTCTGATGCAGAACATTCTGTTTGGTATGGAGTCAATTCCCCAAAGTGTCTCAACAGTCAATGTTGTCAAGGGAATAATGGAAGTGTGACAGTAATGTTATCTGTGCCACCAACAACTAGTATTCTAGTTTTGTTGTGTCAAGACAAGTCAGTCATTTTTTGTTGCTCTTTCGCTGCAATTTCTGCTTCCGAGTTATTTTTCATTGTTTCTCACTTTTGTTTTAGATGTAATGCATTAAAAAAACATACAGTGGAACGGTTGCAGCCACTAACAAAGTGGCTCCAAAACAATAATTGTACCATACATTGCAGCAATTGTTTTGCCAATATCGTAGGGCAACCTAACTTTTAAAATACCGCAACTGTTATTCTATGTTGATTCTGTGTGACTCTCCCTTGCTGGCATGCTGGATCAATATGTAGTGGGCACTCTCTTATCAGACCTATATACCACACCAATTCATTGAGCAATGGTTGGCTGGCCCTGCTGTGACTGGGTCCTTTAATTTGTCTAGCAATATTTGTCATATTGTATAAAGTAGTTGTTCTCAATGTTCTGTGGTTACTAAACCACCAATCACATTTTGCTCTGCTTAAATACATCCTCAGGTGCAACTGATCATCAGGCCAATGTTCTCATTAGTCTTCCCAACTACTACACGTGGCTAGGCCCAGGGGTACTAGTATCCCAGGTTGAGAACCAAGGGTCTCTAGTTTGGACTCAAACTCCTACAAATATTCAACTCAACACCACACGTCTCATCTGTATAGTAAGGAATCACACATGAAGATGCATATCCTCTCTAACACCGCAGTTCTTTTGGTTGCTAAATTGTAGGTTCAACTCATGGCAGTTGTACAGTGGCATGCAAGTGAACACCGTCTCCTTGAGATGTTTGATTGAACTGACAGTTGTAATGAGCACTTGGCGTGGATTCAGAGTGTGCTTCTGACATCCTGACACATCCATGACTGACAGCTTTGATATTTATGTTTGAAGTTATCCTTCTCCTGACAGCTGTTTGCAAACATGGCGACCATCAAAACCATCAAAACGCTCTGATATTTGACATCAAGGCTTCTTCCTTATCTGCCTGTCAGATGTCAGACTACTTTACCTCACAACAATATGACCAATACGTCGGGAAACCTGATCACCTTTGTCAAAAACCATGTCTCACCATTCAACACTTGAATCTTGACGTAAAATGTTGGAGTCGATCATCTTGGAGGTCTCATCCGATAGACTATCACAGGTTCTGCATTCAGTGGTGAGCGATTTCTTCCCAGCCAGTCAGTCAGTAGTCCATTTACCACAATCAGTATCTGTGCGGAGACAGGGTCAATGGCTCCTGTATTTACAGCCGTTCGCAGACCCTGCCCTCTCCAAGCTGCATCCTCTTGATGTGTGTTGACTCCCCAGCTGATCTATTCATCTCCCAGGATTGAAACACAGGCAGTATTTCAGCATGCTTACTTACTGGTAGCCCAATCCCAGACACCACTGCCAGATCTGCTTAGAGATTTCATTGTAGCGTTGACACGACATGTAGCAGACGTTCCAGACTCTGCTGAGAATGTTACTATTCAGCCTTCCGCCACAGAGAGAGAGATCAGCCGCTCATATAACTAACGGTCTGTCACCACTTCATTTGGTTCGTAGCCTTGTGCCCTATTAAATTAAACCGTCCCGCCACTTTTTAATTGGTTCACATGGAGGCGTGCCTGTGTGTGGATCGGTGGATGTGTGTGAGGCACTAGTTATACCCGTTGGGTAGTCAAGTCGGCGCTAGCGGCTTGTTCTGATACCGGTTTCATGTTGCAGTGTGATTAATTATGCACTGCAGATCTGTTATGATGATCATGCTGGGAGTTTCAGCTCCCTTTTTTTTAATCCCTTTCTCCTAGAGAATAATGACACTTCTTTAAGTGGAGTAAACAAAAAGGAACATTTCAACAAAACATGACATATTATGTCACCCCCCTATTGAGAATGTGCCAACAACACTTTTAATGGCGTGTCTGGGTTTTTGTGGCAGTACTCGACTCTTGGTAATCTAGCAACTGTTTCCTCATACGCCAATTACCGCAGCTGCAGAATGAGACTTCAGGAGAGTTACATTGTAGCGTCTTTCACATAGCCATATTGAGAGCAGCAAGTGACATGTGTCCCACTGTCACCGTATGGTTTGTTGCTCCAGGGGTTGTTCCTATATGGATGTAAACACAAGACTTCCTCTCACCATCAGCAGAAGTTATCTGTTTGGGAAAAGAGCAGGTTTGTTTCCTTTCCACGGTGTGCACTAGACTAGAGAGACTTGTGTCATTCTCGTCGACTGCCCATTAATGTGGCCCGACTCCATCGAATGCTCCACGGCAACTCGCGGAGGCCCCCTCTCCTCTCATTCGCCTATTCAGCCGGGGCAGGCCGCTGTGCATGACCCGTGACAAGCTACCCAAGTTGATTGGCTATAATTGCATTCAGGAAAATGTATTCAGCTTTGTGTGTTTTTTTTCTCTCTAATTGTTGTTTTCCTGCTGCGATCAAGGAAATACAGAGCATGTTCAGAGGGAGCCTGGCCTGTAATGAACTCTTGGGCTAAACGCTGTCTGGCTTACTGATGCGTCCTGATGTTTGACACATTGTTTTTCAAGACTTTACGTAACCTAACAGAGATCAGGGAACAATGGACAAGAGTCTAGGGTTGTGTCCCATAGTAGAGAATAGGATGCCATTTGGGACACCCTAGTGATACGGACATGCAACAAGGCCATATAAATAAATCGAATTAGCCTTGAAACTGGCTCATTGTATGATGATCATTTCTCTCCCCCTTCCCTACTCACTGGGGGACCTGTGTGACAGCTGTTATTTGCGTACAGTTTTTCCGGAAACCTCTTGATAAAATCCACCTTGAGAAATATACTGGCAGGTGTGATGTTTCAAAACGAATACTCTCTATGTTAAATCAGTGGATAAAGTGAGCAGTTAGTTGGTATCTTTGCCTGTTATCGTACTCAACCACACATGCTGACGTACTACTTTAGGTGAAGGATGTGATATTCGGTCAGATCACACCTGGTAAAGAATGGAGCCCTTGAGCTCTTGATTTTGCCAATTGAATATATTGATGTCTGATGTGGCAATTGTGTTTAATGCGATGATCCTTTTCTTTGTGCATAGTGTATTTATGTAAATTGTGTCAAATGATTCAGCATGAGCTGCTATTGACACTTTGTAATGTCAAATTTGTGAAATAAACCATTATCTCTATTGTTCACAATTGTACACGTTAGAAAAATAGTGGAAACAAATTGCGGTATGTATTTCACTACTTGACCAGCTCCTCATTACAGAGACTGACACAGTTCAGTCTGCTTCATTTCCTATTTGATCCAGCGATATGACCATAGATAAGTAAGCCATAGTCTATAACTAGGGCCCAGAGTTTTTCCTGATCAGGTCACATGATTATTGAACACACCGGGACCTAGAACAACTAATAGCAATGTGAGTAACTCAGGATATACAGTGCCTTGCGAAAGTATTCGGCCCCCTTGAACTTTGCGACCTTTTGCCACATTTCAGGCTTCAAACAAAAGATATAAAACTGTATTTTTTTTGTGAAGAATCAACAACAAGTGGGACACAATCATGAAGTGGAATGACATTTATTGGATATTTCAAACTTTTTTAACAAATCAAAAACTGAAAAATTAGGCGTGCAAAATTATTATATCCCCTCGATCCTGACATGTCCAATCAATTGAATTTACCACAGGAGAAAGGATGATCAATGGAAACAGGATGCACCTGAGCTCAATTTCGAGTATCATAGCAAAGGGTCTGAATACTTATGTAAATAATACATCTTTATTTTTTTGCTAAACTTTCCGAAAACCTGCTTTTGGTTTGTCATTGTGTGTAGATAAAGGCACTTTTTAAAAATTTTGAGTAAGTCTGTAACGTAACAACATTTGGAAAATGTGAACGGGTCTGAATACTTTCTGAATGCACTGTAGAATTTGTGACTTGAGAATCACACCCTTGATTATGATTCATTTCAGTTCTTGTGAAAGTTAATAATAATGCTTTTTCTAATCAGAAAAGGAACAGGGAGGTGCAATGTAGCGTACCAGATAAACGAAAAAGGCCTATACTTTGAGGCTGCGGTGAAGATAGATGGTAGTTGCTTTGTGTTCTCAGTGTGTGTGTGTGCTTGCGTGCGGATGTGTGTGTGTATGTGTCTGTGTCTGTGCGTGCCTGCGTGTATGTGTTCAGATGCCTGTGAACATGTGTATGCCCGCGTCATAGATTCTATTTATATCATTTTTATATGGTCACACCAGAAGGAATTTGGATCAGATATAGTTTGATTTCACACAAGAGTGACTATCATGTGGAACAGGTGCTAAGCTGATCCAGGATCAGAATCTGTGATCATGGTCAAAAACACAAACTGATACATGTGTGCCTGTCTTCATGTTAACGTGTGTAGGATCCAGGCTTCTATAGAATTCATACATCCATGTGTTATGTTCTCCAGGTGGCTGTGACAGGGGGACCCCCGGGGCAGGACCCATGAGGAGTCATAGAAGATGCTCGCAGCCTGGGCGCCTCTGCTCCTCTTAGCCATGTGGGTGAGATGTTCCTCCGCTGGGCCGCTCTCCTTCAGAATAGGTGAGTAGTCTGATCTCTGACCCTGCATGGCTGGAGGGTACAACTCACCTCTCCTCACTCCCTATTCAAAAGACGACATCACAAGAACTCCTCTATGTGTAATTCTAGGCCTGGCTGAGACTTGCTCTGACAGCTGATTGCTTCTTCATTGCATCTCAGCAGCACTTTGACCAGAGGTCGGTATCACTCCAATTGTACTGTAACAAGAAAAGGCGGCATTTTCTGAATGCTATATTCTGTCTGTTTCTGCCTGTCTGTTATTTCTAATGCAGCAGAAAGGTATAGAGTACTTTCTTGTGTGCAATCGAGTGCCTTAACCAAACGGCTAGATAATCAAATTTTCTGCTACCCTTTCCCGAGCCGCAGTGAAAAAAAGAGTGTCAAAATGAGTCATGATATTATACTTTGCCGTAATTGAGTGTTAGCTGGGAAAACCAGTTACCAAAGTGCTTTGCGTTCCTATTTAGACACATTTTAGTGTATGGTGTTTACAGGCCCATACTTGTTTTCACACTGAGATGAGAGGGAGGAGAGAGGGATGAGAGGGAGGACAGGGGTCCTAATCTCATTACGTTAATTTGCCAATCCGTAGCCGGCTATCCGCCAGCGGTAGAGCTTGGTCTGGGGCAGCAGTGACCTAGACATCTCTCTCTCACAGCAGCAGAGGCCACCTCAACATGGGCTGATTTCTAACAGCAATCACTCTGACAGCAGGAGAAGGACAGACAGACGGTGCTGCTGTTGGTAGAGTCCAAGAACAGAGTTTCAAGAGATGGGGCTCTGTAGTTTGGCTCTGCCGACCGTGTTTATGAGAGAGTGTATTATTGACATGGCAGCGTACGGGAGCTGTGATCGAAATTATAGGCGTTGAGGCTAATAGCAGCAGTCTATATTTATTTCTACAGTAGCATATCTTTAAAAACATCATGTATATTGGGTAGCAAGCCGTGCAGGGATCAGAGAAAGGTCTGACACGGTGAATGTGCCTTGCCGATCAATTGTTAACGCGCCCAATATGCTTGCAGCGGAACTTCTCAGTTTGCTTCAGCCATCTCCATGTGATCGTGACAGGGAACAACAAACACACAGCTCCTCAGCTAGCACATTTGGTTCCTTGGAAGTTGTGGGAACGTACGTTTTTGATTTTCCATTGGTTCTGGGAACGAAGTGAAAAGTTTCCTGACCAGTAAGACGGAACGTTTTTAAACGTTCTGAGAACGGAAAGTGTAGATTATTTGGAGGCTTTCTTAAAACGTTTACTGAATCTTTTAAGACAGTTGAAGTCGGAAGTTTACATACATAGCCAAATACATTTAAACTCAGTTTCTCACAATTCCTGACATTTAATCCTAGTAAAAATTCCCTGTCTTTCATCGCATTCCCAGTGGGTCAGACGTTTACATACACTCAATTAGTATTTGGTAGAATTGCCTTTAAATTGTTTAACTTGTGTCAAATGTTTTGGTTAGCCTTCCACAAGCTTCCCACAATAAGTTGGTCTTTAAAATGGTGTATAATACTTATATGTTTGAGGAATTTTAATTATGAGATTTCTGTTGTTTGAATTTGGCGCCCTGCACTTTCACTGGCCGGTTGTCATATTGATCCCGTTAGCAGGATTTCAGCCGTAAGAAGTTTTAAACAGCTTGGAAAATTCCAGAAAATGATGTCATGGCTTTAGAAGCTTCTGATAGGATAATTGACATCATTTGAGTCAATTGGAGGTGTACCTGTGGATGTATTTCAAGGCCTACCTTGACATCATGGGAAAATCAAAAGAAATCAGCCAAGAACTCAGAAAATAATGTAGACCTCCACAAGTCTGCTTCATCCTTGGGAGCAATTTCCAAACGCCTGAGTGTACCACGTTTATCTGTACAAACAATAGTATGCAAGTATAAACACAATGGGACCACGCAGCCGCCATACTGCTCAGGAAGGAGACGTGTTCTGTCTCCTAGAGTTGAACGTACTTTGGTTCCGAAAAGTGCAAATCAATCCCAGAACAACAGCAGAGGACCTTGTGAAGATGCTGGAGGAAACGGGTACAAAAGTATATCCACAGTAAAACGAGTCCTATATCGACATAACCTGAAAGGGCGCACAGCAAGGATGAATCTGCTGCTCCAAAACCACCATAAAAAAAGCCAGATTACGGTTTGCAACTGCACATGGGGACAAAGATTGTACTTTTTGGAGAAATGTCCTCTGGTCTGATGAAACAAAAATAGAACTGTTTGGCCATAATAACCATCGTCATGTTTGGAGGAAAAAGGGGGAGGCTTGCAAGCCGAAGAACACCATCCTAACCGTAAAGCATGTAGGTGTCCATATCATGTTGTGGAGATGCTTTGCTGCAGGAGGGACTGGTGCACATCACAAAATAGATGGCATCATGAGGCAGGAAAATTAGGTGGATATATTGAAGCAACATCTAAAAAAGTCAGGAAGTTAAAGCTTGGTTGCAAATGGGTCTTCCAAATGGACAATGACCCCAAGCATACTTCCAAAGTTGTGGCAAAATGGCTTAAGGACAACAAAGTAGGTATTGGAGTGGCCATCACAAAGCCCTGACCTCAATCCTATACAACATTTGTGGGAAGAACTGAAAAAGTGTGCGTGAGCAAGGAGGCCTACAAACCTGATTCAGTTACACCAGCTCTGTCTGGAGGAATGGGCCAAAATTCACCCAACTTATTGTGGGAAGCTTGTGGAAGGCTACCCGAAACTTATGACACAAGTTAAACAATTTAAATGGCAATGCTACCAAATACAAATGGAGTGTATGTACACTTCTGACCCACTGGGAATGTGATGAAAGATATAATAGCTGAACTAAATCATTCTCTCAACTATTCTACCATTTCACATTCTTAAAATAAAGTGGTGGTCCTAACTGACCTAAGACAGGGAATTTTTACCCAGATTAAATGTCAGGAATTGTGAAAAACAGTTTAAATGTATTTGGCTATGGTGTATGTAAACTTCCGACTTCAACTGTATGTTGGTTGGTGATATGGATGTGATACGGATTCGCACAAGAATAGAATGTCCTGTTATGTCATGGTAACTTGGTTGGTACCGGTGAGCAAATCAGTGGTGATGCTCGAATGATTCCGTGCTGCCTCATGGTGTCACGTTCTGATGTTTATTTCCTTTGTTTTGTCTTTATTTCGTATGGTCAGTGTGTGAGTTGGGGTGGGTAGTCTGTTTGTTTCTCTGTGTTGGTTTTTGTGTTCAGCCTAGTATGGTTCTCAATCAGAGGCAGGTGTCGTTAGTTGTCTCTGATTGAGAATCATACTTAGGTAGCCTGGGTTTCACTGTTGGTTTGTGGGTGTTTGTTTCCGTGTGAGTGTTTGTCGCCACATGGTACTGTTTCGGTTTTCACATCGTTTAATTGTTTTGTATTTCAGTGTTCAGTTCGTTTTTTAATAAATCGTCATGAACACTTAACACGCTGCATCTTGGTCCGATCCTTACTCCTCTCCAGACGAAGAGGAAATCTGCCATTACACATGGAAATATTTGCCGTGTTTAGCTGTATACTGTATAGTCAGCTAACTAGTTGGTTGTTTTGTCTTGTTTCTACCAATGTACACTTCCAGTAAAAAGCTTTAGAACACCTACTCATGCAAGGGTTTTTCTTTATTTTTACTTTTTTCTACATTGTAGAAATGTATTTAACATGAATTAACAGTTGTGCCTTCATAAAAGTTCATTTGTGGAACTTCTGTCCTTAATGTGTTTGAGCCAATCAGTTGTGTTGTGACAAGATAGACCTATTTGGTAAAAGACCAAGTCCATATTTTAGCAAGAACAGCTCAAATAAGCAAAGAGAAACGACAATTACTTTAAGACACGAAGGTCAGTCAATCCGGAAAATGTCAAGAACTTTGAAAGTTTCTTCAAGTGCAGTCGCAAAAACCATCAAGCGCGAACTGGCTCTCGTGAGGACCACCACAGGAATGGAAGATCCAGGGTTACCTCTGCTGCAGAGGATAAGTTAATTAGAGATACCAGCCTCAGAATGTGCAGCCCAAATAAATGCTTCAAAGTTCAAGTAACAGAAACATCTCCACATCAACTGTTCAGAGGAGACTGCGTGAATCAGGCCTTCGGGGTCGTATTGCTGCATAGAAACCACTACTAAAGGACACCACTAATAATAAGAGACTTGCTTGAGCCAAGAAATATGAGCAATGAATCTTTGACAGGTGGAAATTTGTCCTTTGGTCTGGAGTCCTAATTTGAGATTTTTGGTTCCAACCGCCGTGTCTGTGTGAGACGCGGTGTGGGTGAACGGATGATCTCCGCATGTGTATTTCCCACCGTAAAGAATGGAGGAGGTGGTGTGGGGATGCATTGCTGGTGACACGGTCTGTGATTTATTTAGATTTCAAGGTACACATTCTGCAGTGATACGCCAGCCCATCTGGTTTGGGCTTAGTGAGATTATCATTTGTTTTTCAACAGGACAATGACCCAAGTGATGAGTGATGGAGTGCTGCATCAGATTACCTGGAAACCACAATTCCCCGAACTCAACCCAATTGAGATGGTTTGGGATGAGTCAGACCGCAGAGTGAAGGAATAGAAGCCAACAAGTGCTCAGCATATGTGGGAACTCCTTCAAGACGGTTGGAAAAGCATTCCAGGTGAAGCTGGTTGGGAGAATGCCAAGAGTGCACAAAGCTGTCATCAAGGCAAAGGCTATTTGAAGAATCTCAAATAAAATATGTTTTGATTTGTTTTACACTTTTTTGGTTACTACATGATTCCCTATGTGTTATTTCATAATTTTGATGTATTCACCATTATTCTACAATGTAGAAAATAGTAAAAATAAAGAAAAACCCTTTAATGAGTAGGTGTTCTAAAACTTTTGACCAGTAGTGTAATTCATATGGAAATGGCCCAAGTTCCTTGTTATGGAGTAGGTAGCTAACTAGTTAGTCTATCAGTTGTGGTAAATATGGGCAGCGCTCACAAAGCATCAACCTCAGCTGTCACTTTCTCTAGCTAGCCATACAGACAACAAGCTAACTAGCCACCAAAATGAAGGCTAGAGTTATTTGTGTAAATCTGTTTGGCTTCGGTTATGGTTTGTCATCTTTGCCAGGTGAAGATATTCATAGGCTATACATTGCCTCGTTTTTCAATTATTTGACAGCTTAGCTGTCGAGTTAGGGTAGTAGATGCCCATGCAGTGGAGTTCATATGATGAGTTGGATATTTGTTTACATAGCCAGCGAACAAGTTGCTTGTTTTGTCCAGTTTCTACCGATGCAATTCATTTGGAAGCGGTCTCAGCCGCGTAAGTAATCAGCTAACATAACTAGTTCAAATGAAATCATAGTATATATACTCAGCAAAAAAAGAAACGTCCATTTTTCAGTACCCTGTCTTTCAAAGATAATTTGTAAAAATCCAAATAACTTCACAGATCTTCATTCTAAAGGGTTTAACCACGGTTTCCATGCTTGTTCATTGAACCATAAACAATTCATGAACATGCACCTGTGGAACGGTTGTAAAGAAAACTTAGGACACTAAAGAGGCCTTTCTACGGACTCTGAAAAACACAAAAAGAAAGATGCCCAGGGTCCCTTCTCATCTGCGTGATTGTGCCTTAGGCATGCTGCAAGGAGGCATGAGGACTGCAAATGTGGCCAGGGCAATAAATTGCAATGTCCGTACTGTGACACGCCTAAGACAGCCCTACAGGGAGACAGGATGGACAGCTTATCATCCTTGCAGTGTCAGACCACGTGTAACAACACCTGCACAGGATCGGTACATCTAAACATCACAGCTGTGGGACAGGTACAGGATGGTAACAACAACTGCCCGAGTGACACCCGGAACGCACAATCCCTCCATCACTGCTCAGACTGTCCGCAAATGTCTGAGAGAGGCTGGACTGGGGGCTTGTAAGCCTGTTGTAAGGCAGGTCCTCACCAGACATCACCGCCAACAACGTCGCTTTTGGGCACAAACCCCCCGTCGCTGGACTAGACAGGACTGGCAAAAAGTGCTCTTCACTGACGAGTCGTGGTTTTGCCTCTCCAGGGGTGATGGTCAGATTCTCGTTTATCGTCGAAGGAATGAGCATTACACCGAGGCCTGTACTCTGGAGCGGGATCGGTTTGGAGTTGGAGGGTCCGTCATGGTCTGGGGAGGTGTGTCACAGCATCGTCAAACTGAGCTTGTTGTCATTGCAGGCAATCTCAACGCTGTGCATTACAGGGAAGACATGTGGTACCCTTCCTGCAGGCTCATCCTGGCATGACAATGCCACCAGCCATACTGCTCATTCTGTGCGGGATTTCCTGCAAGACAGGAATGTCAGTGTTTTGCCATGGCCAGCGAAGAGCCCGGATCTCAATCCCATTGAGCACGCCTGGGACCTGTTGGATCGGTGGGTGAGGGCTAGGGCCATTCCCCCCAGAAATGTCTGGGAACTTGCAGGTGCCTTGGTGGAAGAGTGGGGTACCACCTCACAGCAAGAACTGGCAAATCTTGTGCAGTCCACTTGGAGGAGATGCACTGCAGTAATTAATGCAGCTGGTGGCCACACCAGATACTGACTGCTACTTTTGATTTCGACCCCCTCTTTGTTCAGGGACACATTATTCCATTTCTGTTAGTCACATGTCTGTGGAACTTCTGTTTTACGTCTCAGTTGTTTAATCTTATCATGTTCATACAAATATTTACACATATTAAGTTTTCTGAAAATAAATGCATTTGACATTGGGAGGACATTTATTTTTTTGCAGAGTTTAGTATGTAGTATATTCTCATTAAGTGTATGGTATACATTATGTTAGTATGGGTATTCGAACATAGCTCTGGTCTGTACTTAATCTTATTGAGAGAGGTTACCTACATTTTGAAATAGTCTCTGAATAGTTGTTTGCTTTTTTACATTGGTACAGAAGTAAGAATCGTTGTCAATCCAATAGCCTACAGTACTTTGTGTGGGTTTTGAAATACTTTCTGAACATGGTCATATTTTTTATATTTTTTATTTATTCATATGTAAATAATATGGTACATTTTAAATGGTAATTTAGTCAAATGTACTATAATTTAAATACTCTAGGGTTCTTTTGTCTTAATCGTTTTTTCATAGTTTCTTTACACAATGGAAGACTAAATGAGTGTTATTCCTATTGACTTGAATGTGGTATCATATTAAAGAAGAGGTTGTGCTCTCTAAAACTAAGTGATTGTAATTTGTTCTTTGTTTTTGAGTTGTCTGTTTGTTTGAAATGTGTGAGAAAATGAGCCTGAAAATTCTCAGTAATCTACAGCAGCATTCTAGAATTATATTGGGGTCTAAAAGGGTTAAATAACATTCTTAGAACTTTTTTTGTATGTTACTAATGTTTACTTGTGTTTTTTTATGGAAAGTTTTCTTAATGTTCTCAGAATGAATTTAAATTTAACTATGAGGAAACCTGTAGAAAACGTTATGCTGAAAGTACTGAAATTCCCACAGCAGAATGTTGTTTCTTAACATTCTCTAAATGTTCTGAGAAAATTACGTAAAATAGAACCATGAGGAAACTTGTGAAAAACGTTATGCTAAAGGACTGAAATTCCCAAAGAGCGTTCTTAACGTTCTGAGAACATGACTTTAAATAGAACCACGGGAAAACCTGTAGGAAACGTTATGCTGAAGTACTGAAATGACCACCTAAGGAACATAAGGTTCTTAGAATGTTATGTACTTGCTGTGTAACCTGCACCATGTCCAGGACATTGTGGGAAGATTGTATGCAAATTAACTATATGACAACCACATTTTCACCAAGCTCAAAGAAACATATGGTTCTTAGAACGTTATGTGGTAGCTGGGTCCCAACTCCAGAATTCTGTTGGATAATTAGTGAATGCTGTATTATACCTCCTCCTCTGTTTTCTCCTACCCTCCCACCTTCCCTCCCTCCGCCACCTCACATCTCTCTACAAAGGCACCTCTAAAGCGGAGCTAATGTTTATTCCCATCTTGTTTTAGTTGATAGTTAATTAGGCGGTCGGGCCTCTGTTCCCCCCCCCCCCTCTGATTTCAGGCGGCGGGAGCTAGATGGCATTGAAGCTTGTCAGTGGCACGCTGCGGAGCCGGCATTAGCGTCGGGGCTGTTATTTCACTCCTGTATGTCTTTTCCTGCCGCCTGCCGTCGCACTCCAGGAGGTGATATTTAACTCCGCTAGGCCCCTCGAGTCCTGCCTGGCTGCCGGAATGTCACTGTTGGGCCTTCATACGTAATGAATACATGATAACAGGCCTAAATAGCATCGCTACGCTAGCATCACACCCCACTGTCAGCCAATAGTTTGGGAGGGGAGAACAGGTGAAATGAGGAGACTGTCACGACTCCTACCGAAGGTGGCTCCCCTTCCTGTTCGGGTGGTGCTCGGCGGTCGTCGTCACCGGCCTACTAGCTTCCACTGATCCCTTTTTTCCCTGTTCTGTTTATTGGTTTCACCTGTGTTTAGTTTAGGCTGATTGGTTGGGCTTTATTTACCAGCCGGCCCGCCTGTTGGTTGTGTGGGATTATTTTCGATGTACATGTGTACACGACTGTATGTCACGGTTGTCCGTGTTTTTGGAGTTTTGCTGGACTGTTTAAGTCCCCCGTGTTTGGGGCATTTGTTGTGGTTGGCGTCTGTTCACCGTTGTGGTGCATTAAAGTGGGCGCTACCCTGAACTCTCTGCTTCCTGCGCCTGACTTCTTCCCCACTACACCCCGGGCGTTACAGAGACAAGGATGTTGTCTTTGGTTGAGTCTTAATTCTCCACCCTTGCACACTCCTCGTCATGGACTTTAGTAAAAAGCATGTGATTGGTGTAAGCATTGGCTGGAGTGAGTTTCCACCATTGTTAAATCCATGTGTGAAAGTGTACACTTTGGGAGAAGTGTGGAGAATCGGGAAGCAGGACATGCCTCTTTTTGTTTGGCAGATTGATTATAGATTTGTAGAATACAGTATGGTCAGATGATTGAGATGACATGATTGAGACTGGTGTGGTATTTAATTTACCTAGGAGGCACTTGAAAAAACTAAATACATATTTCTGATTTTACAGCTGCACCATCGAGAGTAGAGGTGTAACAGTATAGCTTCCGTCCCTCTCCTCGCCCCTACCTGGGCTCGAACCAGGAACACATCGACAACAGACACCCTCGAAGCATCGTTACCCATCGCTCCACAAAAGCCGCGGCCCTTGCAGAGCAAGGGGAACAACTACTTCAAGGTCTCAGAGCGAGTGACGTCACCGATTGAAACACTATTAGCGTGCACCCCGCTAACTAGCAATTTCACATCGGTTACACCAGCCTAATCTCAGGAGTTGATAGGCTTGAAATCATAAACAGCTCAGTGCTTGAAGCACAGCGAAGAGCTTCTGGCAAACGCACGAAAGTGCTGTTTGAATGAATGCTTACGAGCCGGTTGCTACCTACCACCGCTCAGTCAGACTGCTCTATCAAATATCAAATCATAGACTTAATTATAACATAATAACACACAGAAATACGAGCCTTAGGTCATTAATATGGTCAAATCCTAAAACTATAATTTTGAAAACAAAACGTTTATTCTTTCAGTGAAATACAGAACCGTTCAGTATTTTATCTAACAGGTGGCATCCCTAAGTCTAAATATTGCTGTTACATTGCACAACCTTCAATGTTATGTCATAATTATGTACAATTCTGGCAAATTAATTACGGTTTTTGTAAGGAATACATGGTCTTCACACAGTTCGCAACGAGCCAGGCGGCCCAAACTGCTGCAAATACCCTGACTGCTTGCACAGAACGCAAGAGAAGTGACACAATTTCCCTAGTTAAAAGAAATTCATGTTAGCAGGCAATATTAACTAAATATGCAGGTTTAAAAATATATACTTGTCTATTGATTTTAAAGAAAGGCATTGATGTTTATGGTTAGGTACTCATTGGTGCAACGACAGTGCTTTTTTTGCGAATGTGCTTGTTAAATCGTCACCCGTTTGGCGAAGTGGGCTGTGATTCGATGAGAAATTAACAGGCACCGCATCGATTATATGTAACGCAGGACAAGTTAGATAAACTAGTAATATCATCATCCATGTGTAGTTAACTAGTGATTATGTTAAGATTGATTGTTTTTTATAAGATAAATTTAATGCTAGGGAGCAACTTAACTTGGCCTCTTGCTGCACTCGCTTAACAGGTAGTCAGCCTGCCACTCAGTCTCCACGTGGAGTGCAATGTAATCGGCCACAATCGGTGTCCAAAAATGTTGAATACCGATTGTTATGAAAACTTGAAATCGCCCTAATTAAATCGGCCATTCCGATTAATCGGTCGACCTCTAATCGAGAGCATCCTGGTATCCGACCGCTACAGAGTGTAGTGCATACGGCCCAGTACATCACTGGGACCATGCCTACTTCCATCCAGGATCTCTATACCAAGCGGTGTCAAAGGAAGGCCCTAAAAATGGTCAAATACTCCAGCCACCGTCATAGACTGTTCTCTCTGCTACCACACAGCAAGTGGTACCGGAGCGCCAAGTCTAGGTCCAAAAGGCTCCTTAACAGCTTCTATCCTCAAGCCATAAGACTACTAAACAGTTAATCAAATGGCTACTTGGACTATTTGTATTGACCCACTTTTTTACGCAGCTGCTACTCGCTGTTTATTATCTATGCGTAGTGACTTTACCCCTAGCTACATGTACATACCTCAATTACCTCTACTAACCTGTACCTCCACACATTGACTCGGTACCAGTACCCCCTGTATATAGTTTAGTTTTGGTTATGTTATTGTGTTGACTTTCTTTCCAGACTTTCTTTAATTACATTTTTTATTTTTAAAAATTGCTAATATTTTCGTACTTAAAAAAAAAAAATGCTTGTAAGTAAGCATTTCACAGTAAGGTCTACACCAGTTTTTATTTCAGCTCATGTGACAAATTAAATTAGATTTTGAAAAAGCGAGTGCAGTACAATCACCACCTTCCGGAGACACCTGAAACCCCACCTCTTTAAGGAATACCTAGGATAGGATAAGTAATCCTTCTCACCCCCCTTTAAGATTTAGATGTACTATTGTAAAGTGACTATTCTACTGGATGTCATAAGGTGAATGCACCAATTTGTAAGTCGCTCTGGATAAGAGCGTCTGCTAAATGACTTAAATGTAAATGCAGTACTATTTCAGTTTATCATTTTCACAGTTAAGAACAAAATGTATTTGTTACCTCATACTGCCCCTAATGTTCACCTACAGCAATATTCTTCAGCAACACAATGAGTAAACACTACAGAAAATGTTTATTTATGTTTATGTTTATTTGGAGGCCAAACTTGAAATATACAGTACCAGTAAAAAGTTTGGACACACCAACTCAATTAAGGGTTTTTCTGTATTTGTACCATTTTCTACATTGTAGAATAATAGTGTTAAACAAATCGTGTTAAATAAATCTAAATATATTTTATATTTGAGGTGCTTCAAAGTTGCCTCCCTTTGCTTTGATTACAGCTTTTCACACTCTTGGCATTCTCTCAACCAGCTTAATGATGTAGTCACCTGGAATCCATTTCAATTAACAGGTGCGCCTTGTTAAAAGTTAATTTGTGGAATTTCTTTCCTTCTTAATGCGCTTCAGCCAATCAGTTGTGTTGAGACAAGGTAGGGGTGGTATACAGAAAATAGCCCTATTTTGTAAAAGTCCATTTCATGGCAAGAATACAAGAACAGCTCAAATAAGCAAAGAGAAACGACAGTCCATCATTACTTTAAGACACAAAGGTCAGTCAATCCGGAAAATGTCAAGAACTTTGAAAGTTTCTTCAAGTACAGTCACAAAAACCACAACGCGCTATGATGAAACTGGTTCTCATGAGGACCGCCACAGGAAAGGAAGACCCAGAGTTACCTCTGCTGCAGAGGATAAGTTCATCATTATTTCAGCCCAAATAAATGCTTCACAGAGTTTAAGTAACAGACACATTTCAACATCAACTGTTCATTGGAGACTGCGTGAATCAGGCCTTCATGATTAAATTGCTGCAAAGAAACCACTACTAAAGGACATCAATAATAAGAAGAGACTTGCTTGGGCCAAGAAACAAGAGCAATGGACATTAGACCGGTGGAAATCTGTCCTTTGGTCGGATGAGTTCAAATTTGAGATTTTTTGTTCCAACCACCATGTCTTTGTCAGACGCAGAGTAAGTGAACAGTTCTCCACATGTCTGGTTCCCACCGTGAAGCATGGAGGAGGAGGTGTGACGGTGTGGGGTTTCTGTCTGTGATTTATTTAGAATTCATGGCTACCACATTTGTTGTTCAACAGGACAATGACCAAACACACCTCCAAACACACCTCCAGGCTGTGTAAGGGTTATTTGACCAAGGAGGAGAGTGATTGAGGGCTCCATCAGATGACCAGGCCGCCACAATCACCCGACTTCAACCCAATTGAGGTGGTTTGGGATGAGTTGGACCACAGAGTGAAGGAAAAGCAGCCAACAAGTGCTCGGCATATGTGGGTTCCAGGTGAAGCTGGTTAAGATAATGCCAAGAGTGTGCAATGCTGTCCTCAAGGCAAAGAGGGGCTACTTTGAAGAATCTCAAATCTCAAATATATTTTGATGTAACCCTTTTTTGGTTACTACATGATTCTATATGTGTTATTTAATAGTTTTGATGTCTTCACTATTATTCTAAAATGTAGAAAAACGCTGGAATGAATAGGTGTGTCCAAACTTGGACTAGTACTGTATGCATCAAGCTACCACACACGCATGAGCACACACACAATCACACACGCACCTGTTGACACCAACATGAGGACACAAACACAGTGCACGCACACTCAAGCGAGCACACACACACACCTCCCTGCAGTGTTTATTAGAGATCTCTCCCCAGCTAAAGGACTCAGTGCAGCATGAATGACAGATGACCCTCTTCCTGCTTATTCTCCCCCTAATGGATGCGTACAGGCAGAGACTCACTCATCAGCGCCTCATATCAATTTGCCCACGCTGCAGCGGTGTCACACCACATGTAGACGCTCCGTGGGGAACTAGCTAGATCTAACCGGTGTAAAGACGAACTCTAGAGGCGGCTCCCTGCTTTAATGTGAACAAAAGTGTTGTGCAGCGGTGCCGGCCAAGCAGACGCATGTATTTTATATCATGGCAGGCGACGTTAGCCGACATGATCTCATTTCAAAATATGCACAGGTAGCGGTTGTGACAGAGTTGGGGAATTTGTGCCTGTTCGAGCGGATGGGATGTACTGTAGTCAGCCTGCAGGGAGTAGTGCCAGGTAGACTCGCCCAGAGAGGAGGAGGAGAGAAGAAAGGAGGGAGGAGAGGAATACTCTAGTAGCAACTCCAGCCCTTGGCCATGAGAACAAAGACAACAGTTTATTGCTTTGATAAATCATGTTGGTGCTGATGTTTCACTGCTGGCGATACCCCTCGGGGTTCTGATCTGGTTAAAAATGAAGGATCTTGATTATTAGGCCTGTATCACTATAGGTGGGTATCAATATACTGATTCACAGATGGAAATGATACATGTGTATCATGCTAACATCCCTGTATCGATACATATCGTGTACCATTCAACAAATTAATTCAATAAAGTACTCAATAAGTTGTACCTTCACTCATCAATAAATCATAATGCACTATGTACATTTGAGCATCACTAATCTGCAGTACAATGTTTTAGCTCCTAGTGGATCAAAGGGCCTTTGCAGTGCTTCTTCCTAGAAATCTAGCCTTGTCCCAGATCTGTCTGGGCTGTCTGCAAGGACCATGGCAGTTGGCAAGACGGCACAAACAGACATGTAACTAGGCTAAGCAAAATCGTGTTCTTATAACCTTTTCATGACATCATTCCATGTGGCTCGTATTGTCTTTATATCCCGTGTTTACACTTCTATTGGTCAATTTTTATTGGGTCCTGTCCAGTAATAACCTATATTAGATGTTTAATAGCACACGGTCAATCAGTCCAACCACAGAATCCCATATTAACTTCATTTTAGGCCTCAATCTTAATGGTTTTTAGACTATTTAAATCAATTGTTCATGGACTTGGTTAGATTATGCGTTTGGGTGCCTACCAAAAACACTGTCTTAAGGTCCACATTTTTTTGTGGTTTAGTTAAATAGTCATAAAATCGATGACAACCATAATAGCGCTATTTGTAGTATTTAAGCTTCACATTTTTAACTATATGAAGCTGATGAATGGCAGAACTGTGACATACAGTGCCTTCGGAAACTATTCAGACCCCTTCCCCTTTTCCACATTTTGTTACGTTACAGCCTTATTCTAAAATTGATTAAATAAAAACATTTCCTCATCAATACCCCATAATGACAAAGCGAAACTAGAAATTTTGGCAATTTTTTTTACAAATAAAAAACATACCTTATACATAAGTATTCAGACCCTTTGCTATGAGACTTGAAATTGAGATCAGGTGCATCCTGTTTCCATTGATCATCCTTGAGATGTTTCTACAACTTGATTGGAGTCCACCTGTGGAAAATTCAATCGATTGGACATGATTTCGAAAGGCACACACCTGTCTATATAAGGTCCCACAGATGTCGGAGCAAAAACCACGCCGTGAGGTCGAAGGAATTGTCCGTAGAGCTCCGAGAAAGGATTGGAAGAAGTTTTAAATGGAAGAAGTTTGGAACCATGAAGACAAACTGAGAAATCGGGGGAAAAGGGACCTGGTCAGGGAGGTGACCAAGAACCCAATGGTCACTCTGACAGAGCTCCAGAGTTCCTCTGTGGAGATGGGAGGACCTTCCAGAAGGACAACCATCTCTGCAGCACTCCACCAATCAGTAAAAGGCACATGACAGGCCGCTTGGAGTTTGCCAAAAGTCACGTAAAGACTCTCAGACCATGATTCTCTGGCCTGATGAACCAAGATTGAGCTCTTTGGCCTGAATGCCAAGCACCATGTCTGGTTGAAACCTGGCACCATCCCTACAGTGAAGCAAGGTGGTGGCAGCATCATGCTGTGGGATGTTTTTTAGCGGCAGGGACTGGGAGACAAGATCGAGGCAAAGTACAGAGAGCTCCTTGATGAAGACCTGCTCCAGAGCGCTCAGGACCTCAGACTAGGGCGAAGGTTCACCATACAACAGAACAACGACCCTAAGAACACAGAAAAGACAACGCAGGAGTGGCTTCGGGACAAGCCTCTGAATGTCCTTGAGTGGCCCAGCCAGAACCTGAACTTGAACCCGATCGAACATCTCTGGAGAGACCTGAAAATAGCTGTGCATCAACGCTCCCCATACAATCTGACAGAGCTTGAGAGGATCTGCAGAGAAGGAGAGAAACTTCCTAAATATAGATAGGTGTGCCAAGCTTGTAGCGTCATACCCAAGAAGACCCAAGGCTGTAATTGCTGCCAAAGGTTCTTCAATAAAGTACTGAGTAAAGGGTCTGAATACTTATATAAATTAAAAATATAAGTTAATTATTTTCATAACTTTGCAAAAAATCGAACTTGTTTTTGCTTGGTCATTATGGGGTATTGTGTGTAGATTGAGGGGGGAAAAACAATTTAATAAATTTTAGAGTAAGGCTATAACATAACATTTGGATAAAGTCGAGGGGTCTGAAAACTTTTGGAATGCGCTGTATCCTTGGACAATGAAAATAAAAGTCTCATTGTCTGAATGTGGATTGGATAGAAAGTCATCTGGATAAAAAAGGGGAAGACATATTCTATGTCATGAAATATGGCTTTTAACAAACCAGTTAGGGTTGTTGATGTGTCATTGTCAGGGCATGCTGGATATGTTTCACATTATATCCATGAGCCATATAATCAAGCCATGCGAAAACCTGACAGAGGACCTGCTCTCTTGAAATATGGAAACGGAAAAGAGGTGAAGCTCTGGTGATAAGTGGAACAGAGGGAAATGACAGCCGTTCACAAATAAGCCAAGCAGACCGTTTGTCATTAACACGTTCCATTACGGATGTGTCTAAACGAACAATCCATTTCACCCTGTTCCCCTCGCACACACTTGACAGCTTTTCACATTGCTCTGCCCCTCTGAATTTTATTTCTCCAAGGTGAACATCAATGCGGAGTGACCTAGCTGTTTCCTATATCTGTCGCATCTTTTTTTTTTTTCCGTGCAGAGGTCCTCCGCATATGAATGACTTGGTGGCGTGTTGTAGACATCCATTCTCATGTTGTTAAGGGGAGCAAGGTCGGACATAAATAGTGTCACACTATACACTTCAAGTAAAAAGTTATCGGGCGGTCCGATTGAGGAAGGGAAAAAAATAAGTTATTTTGATATTTCCACTCCTCAAGATCAGTAATAGTTGTCATGGAAAATGAGAGGTCAGGGGCAGACTGGGACAAAAAAAAGATCTGCCTTACTGCATTTTAGCCACACCAGCCCACATCATCATGAGCACTCAGCTCTCGACATAAACTGTTTCGCCTACTACCATACCTGATTCAATGGCACTTAAATATTTTGTCTTTTCCATTCACCCACCTAATGGCACACATGCACAATACATATCTAAATTGTCTTAAGCTTTAAAAACCGTTCTTTAACCTGTCTCGTCCCCTTCATCTATACTGATTGAAGTGGAGTTAACAGGTGACATCAATAAGGGATCATAGCTTTCACCTGGATTCACCTGGTCAGTCTGTCATGGAAAGAGCAGGTGTTAATGTTTTGTTTTCACAGTGTATATTCTTGAACATCCTGTGTTATGTACTTATTATTTTACCAGGTACTGTTGGAATGTCTACCAATTGCATGCCCATCTTTTTGTGAGAAATTAGACTGGTCATTCATATATTTTTTATTAAGAAATGAGGCATGAGAACCTGGGGATTATTGTGTGTTAACTCCCGACTAAGAGCTGTTCTAAAGCACGATGCGAAAACAAATAATCCCCGGGTTCAAGGGCCTTATTACTTTTCTAAAACGGTTATCGACATTTAAAAAAATAAAGGATTAATGACATGTTTTCATTAGCTTTATTTTAATGAGTAATCGTGTTTTTTCTTCCACCAGACGATATAGGTCTGGGAAAAAGCCAGTTGTTAGTTGTGAGGTTCAAAAGTTGCTAACCAAACAGCATGGGCGTTCATTTGTGTTGGGATGTTTTGACCCAGTCATTCATTCAGTTCATTCCATGTTGCTATGCCAAACAAATCATTGGCATGTAAGCTCGATGGTTAGCTATTAGAGGTTCAATGATGAGAGATAAAAACTTCAATAAATTGGCCTCCCGGATGGCACAGTGATCTAAGGCTGTGCCACCAGAGACTCTGGGTTCGAGAGCAGCCGGCCGCGACCGGGAAATCCATGGGGCGACTCACAATTGGCCTCGCGTCGCCTGGGTTACATCCGAGACATTGGTGCGGTTGGCTCACTGGGTTGGATGCGCGCTGTGTTAAGAAGCAGTGCGGCTTGGTTGGGTTGTGTTTCGGAGGACGCACGACTCTCGACCTTCGTCTCGCCCGAGCCCGTACGGGAGTTGTAGTGATGAGACAAGACAGTAACTACTAACAATTGGATACCATGAAAAAGGGGCAAAAAAAATACATATAAAAAAACTTAAATAATTATTTATTAAATAATGTATAAATTGGCAAAAAAACTGCTGAATAATATAGTAATGGAGGATAGCAAGGCTAATGTTACTTATCCTTTGCGAGCGAGCCAATTAAAAGGCAGCGTAGCCTAGTGGTTAGAGCGTTGGACTAGTAACCGGAAGGTTGCGAGTTCAAACCCCCGAGCTGACAAGGTACAAATCTGTCGTTCTGCCCCTGAACAGGCAGTTGAACCCACTGTTCCCAGGCCGTCATTGAAAATAAGAATATGTTCTTAACTGACTTGCCTGATTAAATAAAGGTAAAATTAAAAAAGCTAACACACAATCACATCAAGAAGCTGAAATGACAGCAAACTATGTGCATTTTAGTTTGTTTAACCTTTGTTTCTATTTAAATTTCTTTGGAAATATCCATTATAATGATCCTGATAAATGAATTTGCCTGACTCATATAATCTGTCAGTCTCGTCACGTTCATATGCATGGCACGGTGGAGATCGCAAAATGTAAACCTGCAACATGTTGCACAGGTCAGATAGGCACAGAGCAAGGCTTATATTAACCCCCACTGTACCAAATGCTAGGCTAGTAGCATGGGGAAATATTGTCTTTGCCTTTTTTTCCACTTAAATTAACTGGTTATACTGTGGGACAGTGGAGGCTGGGCTGTGGGACAGTGGATGCGCATTGATCAATCTAATGGAACTGTTTACAGGCGTTACCCGTGTAATGCAGGGATTGTGGTGCTATAACTCCTTGCTATCAATTAATCAGCCTCCAGGATCCAAACAACCCATTTTATGAAGTATTATAAAATATAAATAGCACTCACTTTAGATTAGGGATGGCAAACATATTAGTAAATTGTTTATTGACGTGGGAGTAATGATTAATAAATGGGGAACACAATTTATCAATGCCTTTTGAATGGTTTATTACAGACCCTTAAAGTTGTACCCATCCTAGTTGTGAATGAATAAACGTGACAAAGAAAATCACGGAATAAATGCATTATTGATCATAATTGGCTTATATAATACCATAAACAGCCTAACTACATACAGTTAAAGTCGAAAGTTTACATACATCTTAGCCAAATACATTTAAACTCCGTTTTTCACAATTCCTGACATTTAATCCTGGTAAAACTTCTTAAGTCAGTTAGGATCACCACTTTATTTTAAGAATTTGAAATATCAGAATAATAGTAGAGAATTATTTGTCAGCTTTTATTTCTTTCATCACATTTCCAGTGGGTCAGAAGTTTACATACACTCAATTAGTATTTGGTAGCAATGCCTTTATTTGTTTAACTTGGGTCAAACGTTTCAGGTAGCCTTCCACAAGCTTCCCACAATAAGTTAGGTGAATTTTGGCACATTCCTCCTGACAGAGCTGTTGTAAGGTTAGTAGGCCTCCTTGCTGGCACACACTTTTTCAGTTCTTCCCACAAATTCTCTATAGGGTTGAGGTCAGGGCTTTGTGATGGCCACTCCAATACCTTGACTTTGTTGTCCTGCCATTTTCCACAACTTTGGAAGTATGCTTGGGGTCATTGTCCATTTGGAAGACCCATTTGTGACCAAGCTTTAACTTCCTGACTGGTGTCTTGAGATGTTGCTTTAATATATCCACCTAATTTTCCTACCTCATGATGCCATCTATTTTGTGAAGTGCACCAGTCCCTCCTGCAGCAAAGCACCCCCACAACACGATGCTGTCACCCCCGTGCTTTACGGTTGGGATGTTGTTCTTCGGGTTACAAGCCTCCCCCTTTTTCCTCCAAACATAACGATGGTCATTATGGCCAAACAGTTCTATTTTTGTTTCATCAGACCAGAGGATATTTCTCCAAAAAGTACGATCTTCGTCCCCATGTGGAGGTTTTGGAGCAGTGGCTTCTTCCTTGCTGAGCGGCCTTTCAGGTTATGAGGATATAGATACATTTGTACCTGTTTTCTCCAGCACCTTCACAAGGTCCTTTGCTGTTGTTCTGGGATTGCTTTGCACTTTTCGCACCAATGTACGTTCATCTCTCGGAGACAGAACGCGTCTCCTTCCTGAGCGGTATGACGGCTGCGTGATCCCATGGTGTTTATACTTGCGTACTATTGTTTGTACAGATGAACGTGGTACCTTCAGGCATTTTGAAATTGTTCCCAAGGATGAACTAGACTTGTCAAGGTCTACAAAATTGTTTCTGTGGTCTTGGCTGATTTCTTTTGATTTGCCCATGATGTCAAGCAGAGGCACTGAGATTGAAGGTCGGGCTTGAAATACATCCACAGGTACACCACCAATTGACTCAAATTATGTCAATTAGCCTATCAGAAGCTTCTAAAGCCATGACATCACTTTCTGGAGTTTAAAGGCACACTCAATTTAAAGAGTAAGTAAACCTCTGACCCACTGGAATTGTGACACAGCAAATAAGTGAAATAATCTGTCTGTAAACAATTGTTGGAAAATGTACTTGTGTCATGCACAAAGTAGATGTCCTAACCGTCAAAACTGGCTTGTTAACAAGACATTTGTGGAGTGTTTGAAAAACAAGTTTTAATGACTCCAACCTAAGTGTATGTAAACTTCCGACTTCAGCTGTATTTATAATTAGTGCCTGTCGTGTGTTCCGCCCCTGCCCACTTAGCTAAGTGTTTAAATATTAGGCTACATATAATTCAAGGGAAGAAAACAAAGAGAGAGAAGTAGAGCGACGGCCAGTTCCTTAATGATTTGTCTGTATAATACAGCCAATGGCTAATTTATAAGGAACTGACAGCCTCTATTCCTCTCTCTCGGATTTCTTCTGAACGCAATATAAAACCTTCTGCGTTTTGTCATAGAATGATGCCGGGACTAGTTTATGTGGGTGCAGATAGATTTCCAGCGTTGTGCTTCGCCTTGACAGTGCCGCTGATGCGTATCTTTTGGCCAAGAAGTGACGGACCTTGCAAGGAATGAAATAGACGGGACTTTCAAGCATCCAGTGGCGGAGGCTATGTAATCCGACACGAAAGTCACTCATTACATAAACTAAGACCCACTTTGTCTGAAAAGACAGATTCAAAGCGAAGAAACAGTGGCAAAACAAGTATCAATACCCAAAAAAGGAGGCTTCTGGCCAATTTTCAACAAGCTCATATTTTCACATACAAATTAGTTTTGCGGTAAATTTGCGACAACTTCTGGGAAACTTGTGGCTGCAAACTCAGTATAAATGTAAACGTTTCTAGTTGCTGTTGAAAGGATTGACGCAGAAGATGAGAAGCAGGTACAGGGATTGAAGGTTTAATATCTGACGGACATAAAACATAACAGGAACAGCGTCTGGACAGAAACAACAATTAATGCGGACACAGGGAACTGACAGATATACAGGGGCAATCAACCACCTGAAGGAGTCCAGGTGAGTCCATTGAGCTGCGCGTAATGATGGTGACTGGTGCGTGTAAAGATGGGTAGCCTGGTGCCCTCGTGTGCCGGGGAGTGGGAACAGATGTGACAACTGTGTTAAACATTGAAATGTATCTACATGAATAACAACTTTAAAAGGAACTTACACTACTGGTCAAAAGTTTTAGAACACCTACTCATTCAAGGGTTTTCCTTTATTTGTACTATTTTCTACATTGTAGAATTATAGTGAAGACATTATGAAATAGCACATAGGGGATCATTTAACTAGTGTTAAATGAAAATATATTTTATATTTGAGATTCTTCAAATAGCCACCCTTTGCTTTGATGACAGCTTTGCACACTTGGCATTCTCAACCAGCTTCACCTGGAATGCAGCTTCATGAGGTAGTCACCTAGAATGGATTTCAATTAACAGGTGTGCCTTCCTAAACTTTAATTTCTGGGATTTCTTTCCGTCATAATGCGTTAATGCGTTTGAGCCAATCAGTTGTGACAAGGTAGGGTTGGTATACAGAAGATAGCCCTATTTGGCAAAATACCAAGTCCATATTATGGCAAGAACAGATCAAATAAGCAAAGAGAAATGACAGTCCATCATTACTTTAAAGACATGAAGGTAAGTCAATAGGGAACATTAAGAACTTTGAAAGTTAAGTGCAGTCGCAAAAACCATCAAGCGCTATGATGAAACTGGCACTCATGAGGACCACCACAGGAATGGAAGATCCCGAGTTACCTCTGCTGCAGAGAATACTGTAAGTGCATTAGTTACCAGCCTCAGAAATTGCAGCCCAAATAAGTGCTTCACAGAGTTCAAGTAACAGACACATCTCAACATCAACTGTTCAGAGGCTGATTCAGGCATTCATGGTCAAATTGCTGCAAAGAAACCACTACTAAAAGGACACCAATAATAAGAGACTTGCTTTGGGCCAAGAAACATGAGCAATGGACATTAGACCGGTGGAAATGTGTCCTTTGGTATGGAATCCAAATTGACCACTTTTGGTTCCAACTGCCATGTCTTTGTGATTATTTCTCACCGTAATGCATGGAGGTGGTGTTATGGTGCTTTGCTGGTGACATGTCTACCACAGCATTCTGCAGCGATACACCATCCCATCTGGTTTGGGTTTAGTGGGACTATTGTCCTTTTTTTCAACAGGACAATGGTAATTTGTGTAATTATTGGGTTATTTTCAGCATCATCCTAATTTCGATTTTGCGCGCATATTTTTTTCCTTCTCTACCATCCCAGCCCCTCCCTTTCCTACAAACACAACCAACATACATTTTAAAATAATGAATCTCTATTGCCTGCATTTGTAAGGGGTGCGTAACTGGTGGCAGGGAAGTCAGACACAGGAGAGCAAAACTGGGTAATCAACAGAGCAGTTTTATTCATAAAACCACCGGAAACCAGAACAAACAAATAGGTACAAAACCCGTTGCGCACCAGAGAAAACGTACACATGCACTTACAATAAACAATTCCGCACAAAGACATGGGGGGAACAGAGGGTTAAATGCACAACATGTAATGAGGGAATTGAGACCAGGTGTGTGGGAAGACCAGACAAAACAAAAGAAATGAAAAGTGGATCGATGATGGCTAGAAGACCGGCGACGCCGAGTGCCGTCGGAACAAGGAGAGGAACCGACATTGCGGAAGTCGTGACAGCATTTCAGAATATACCTCACGTCAGAGAAAATACAAGAACATATACATTTTAAATAGCACATTGAAACAAAGTCTAAATATGTATTTTTTCACAAGATAGGATTGATTAGAATGTATTTATATTATTTCATGAACCAAACAGACTAAAGCCCCAGTTGAAATTGGTGCGCACACTCATAATGTAATCTGAGAAAAACAAAGCATGTGTGTGACACTGTCTTCAGTGGTATTAACACAGATCTGTCTATTAGACAGTGATAGAGCTAATCAATCAATATTCACATTCCCTGACACACTTCGGTTATCTTAGGTGACATCACACCACGCTGTTTTGACACACAATAAATGGTCTACATGGGTCAAGTTCAAACATTGTTATACAGGACAAGTGTAAAATATTACATTTGAATGTCACTCTATTAAAAAGACATGGACCAATGACTCTACTTCATTCATAAAGCACCTTTCACAATCCACAAAAGATTTGTATTTAAAAGGAATTGTGATAGAGTGCCAGAACGAGCTTCAGTAGTTGAACTAAAGGCAAACTAGCCACATACCGTTACTGTAGGCAAAAAGCAAGCACAAATGGAAAGAATAAAAACACAAGTCAACTTAACAAAGCTATAAATAGTGCCTTAAATGCATATTAGCATTGGAATGAGACACTCGTGGTTCATCCATCCATTGATCTATTAATTCACAGGAACACGTCAGCCGAAGGGCTGTGCTTCCTCCTGTCACTTCTCACACTCGTGTACATACAAGAGCAGATACCACTACTGTTCAGTGGGAAAAAAAGAGACATGCTCGCGACAGTCTTACTGCAGGGGATTCTGTTCCTTGCAACTGATACAGCGTGGCCTGTAGAGATTCCCATGCTGGGGCACAGTGGGAAAGTTAATATCAAACACATAATAGGACTTGAAGCACACATCCAGTGCCCCCAAGCAGTGAAAAAAAGTCATGACCGGGCTGATGGAAACATGAAATGCCGTTACAATTGTATAAATGCCTACAGACAATTTGTTTGTTCGACATGGTGGAATCTTTGTGTCGTTAAAAGTAATTATATGATAAATGGCGGGAGAAACTCATTTTATTCCGAAAATATTGATATAATAACCATCATATCGAAGTGTATGTGCACTACTTCATCATGCACAGCCTTTTCTCTGCAGAAAGTCTCATCTCTGGTGGGAAAATGCACATATTGTTTTATGCAGATTTTAGAATATTTGCATGAAAATCTGTCGCAAATTGGATGGAAACCTACCTAATGTCTTGAAGTGTGCAGTTATGCATAACAGATTTATGAAATCTATTCCTTTCATTCAATGTTTACAAAATACTGTTTACCATGATCTAATATCCCCATCATTCCTCACTGTGCCTATCCACTATTTAAATGTACAGGCTGCAAGTCAATGGACTTTCTGGTCTCATTGAAGATGGGTCGGAATTACTTCCTGCCTATCTTGTAGACTGGTGTTGGGAGGACCACTGGCAGAAGTCTTAAAGCGATGTCACCTTGTGTATCTGGAGAGAATAATGTTCAGTGAATAAGAAGACCCGGCTACTGCTCAAGCTTGATGTATCGCTTGGTGTGTCCACAGTGCTATGCATTCGTGTGTGTCCTGAGGACCTCCCCTCCTGTATAAAAAAAAGGTGGTGTTTACAGAATACTCACTGTGTGTAAGGCTTTTATGTTCTCCTTTAACTTCAGGCTATAGTCGAGTCGTCCAGATGCAAGGGTGTTTCCTGGTTCATCTCTTCTGCTGCAAAAGATAGGGTGAAAGGGATATCTAAACAGTTGCACAACTGAAGGCATTAAACCAACCCCTCTGAATCAGAGAGGTGCGGGGGACTCTCCTAATCAACATCCACTGCGCCCAGGGAGCAGTTGTTTTGGGGTGTTAACTGCCTTGCTCAAGGGCAGAACGGTAGATTTTCCCACCTTGTAATGGCTGCATGGTTCTAAGAGGTTCTGGGGACGTCTTTCAAGTTTCCATTAAGATTGTCATTGATAACCAATCGTACAATGTGGAAGACGTAGATTCTGTTTTACACAGGGTCAATGAAAATCAGTGTGCCCCCCCCACCACGAAGATCTGTAACCACTCAAATGAATTCTTAGTTTTACTTACCCTCAAACTTTGGAAGAAAAGAGGCCTTGACCTCTGCATTTAAGTACAGAAATAAAGAAATGTTAGTTTAGCTAGCGAGCTGTTTCTAACTTGGCTACATCAAATTTAAAGTAAACTAACGTTGTCGAGCTAACAGAATTTGCATCCATCCACCTCAACTTCACAAGTCTGACTAAAGTTGCCACTGTCAGAAAACATTGAAAACCAGTACAGTAACACTAGCAAACTCAATACTATTTATCTGTCCTAAGTTTGATTGAAGGCCTCAATCTGTATTTTTGTCTTGTTACTGATTGCTTCTAGAAAGAGATCAACACATGAACAAGATGAGCTAGCTACTAGTTTAAATACATAAAAAATGTAATTGTTACAAATACATCAATGAGAATAATACATGCATTTACTTAACTTATCAGTCTTGAATACTATACTTTTTTGTGTGATAAATGAGTGTATTATGAGTGCACCACAAACATATTTCGATATTTCCACTTTACCAACACCACCACTCATATTGTTGATACCTACCTTAGCTGTTGTGCAAGCGAACATGCGATTGAACCGTGACACTAGCATATTGGCATGCGCATTGGTATTAAAAGACAGCAATGTACCATTAGTTAGCTATCGCATGAATTATGCAAAAAATATGATATAACGTTAGCTAGCTAAGCGCTAGCCAGTCAGTCAGTGGTGCTGACAGTGAAACTAGTATCAACAAAATGTGTTTCACTCTATCCCATAAAACAATTTTGTTAGGGAAATATAGCTTGATAGCTTGGTTTCCATTTGTCAACAGATGTTTCTAATCCCCCTGATTGGTCATCAACGGTTACTGGTCTTGGAATTTGTTGCCACAGATTCAAATTGAATCCTGAAATGTCTGCCAGAGAAAAAACCTCTGGCGAACTGTTTGATACGAAATGGCAAGAAATATTATTGTTGCCAAAGGCTTGCCACAGATTAGTGGAAAACGTTTGCAAACTTTTGTTAACATCTTGTGGCACAGTATTTAGTTGGCAGCAAATTTTCCACAAGCTTGCGGGAAGTTTGCAGCAACAAATACACAGTCACCAAATTGACCTTTAACATAGGATTATTTAGCAATTAGAGTGCATTAATTCAGTGTTTCATTGTAAAACATGATGACTTTTGATGTATTTAATAAAAAGCAGTAGTAATGCATTTAATGTCTAATAGATGGCTATTGCTTACTGCATGTGTGTTATAAATCAAACAACTTCCTAATTAGGCCTAAGTGTTAACAAGCCTACTATTTCATATGATATTCAGCCAAAATATTAGCTGGCAGCAGTAGGCTAAACCTGTGCCATTGTCTGTCTTTTTCTGCTAAAATATATTATTATGACAACAGAGAAATTGCGCAAAAATCATTTTTAAAAATCTAAATGGGCCGCCAGCCATGTCCCTTTATAAAATATGTTTATATTAAATTATTTTCTCAACTTCGACCAGCCCACCCAACAAAAAGATGATTCGGCCCATCTGGCATTGCCAGAATTGCCAGATGGTCAATTTCACTAATGTGAGATTCATGTTGCCTGACGTTTGCGACTACACTGACAGTGATGATTGCGTCGTTCGTGGATCTGTCAGGGCAGTAGGCAAATTCAAGGGTTGAGCGTGTTGGGGAGGGAGGTGATGTGGTCTTTGACTAGCCTCTCAAACCACTTCATGATGACGGAATTGAGTGGTATTGGGCGGCAGTCATTCAGTTCAGTTATTTTCCATTTCTTGGGCACGGGATGATAGTGGACATCTTGAAGCAGGTGGGTATAGTGGCCTGGGCTAGGGAGAGATTCAAAATGTACAAAAACACAACAGCCAGCTGGTCTGCACATGTCCTGAGGACATTGCTAGGGATGCCGTCTGGACCGGCAGCCTTGCAAGGGTTAACACGTTGGAATAACTTACATCCATCTTCAGTGGAGACTGTGAGTGTGTAGCCCACGTTGTCATCAGAGGCTTTTCTGGCAGCTTAAGATCATTGCGCTCGAATCGTGATAAGGTGTTTAGCTTGTCTGGTAGGGTGGCGTTGGTGACCGCGATGTGGCTGGCTTTGTTTTTGTCATCCGTGATCGTTATTAGCCCCTGCCACAATATGCCTTGTGTCCAATCCGCTGAATTGCTCCTCTACTTTGTCCCTATACTTGTGCTTCGACATCTTGATTGATTTGCGAGGTCGTATTTGTACTGTTTAGCCAAGCTATTGTCCCCGGTCACCTTGCCTTGTTTATAAGTAGCATCTCTCTCTTTCAGTTTTCCTACAAGGCTGCTTGTTTTTGGAAGTCCAGAAATGGATGTACCAATCCCAGATTGGACCTTCAACTTTCAAATTCAAGTACTTGCCAAGTCTCAGGACATGCTGCTTTAGGTTGGTGTCCTCTTGTTTGGAATCAAACTCCTACCACAGATAATGTAATCACTAGTCATCTGTTCGGTTTCAAAACAAATACTATTTCCATTCTGCATGCTGTTTCAAAACAAAAGGGATCACAACAACCTTCATTCCTCTAAATTCAATCACTGACTCATTATCCTGATGCCAGTTTGTAAAAGCCTGTCTCCTACTGGAATGCTATGGACAGTGTGGAAATAGATGTTGATTACATCTATGATCCAGGTAGCAAAGATAATCATTCTAGCACTCTCACATTGGGCAGTTTCTAGTCACATATCTAAATAAAGTGGAGTCGAGGTTCTCTTGAATAACTAATGTTGTCAGTTAAGAGAAGTGTATATTCAATGTGTTGCTGTAGAAAATTCAATGAAATACCATACACTTTATTTGTCCCCTTTGAGTATTACAATTAGGGCTATGTAATAGCGGTGTGATACATACAACCTTCACAGGCACAGGAGTACAGTAACAGTACAATGACTTGAAAGTGCATGGCAAATAAATATAAAAAAGTAAATGTTCTACTGTGGCTCTGCAGTCTGCGGTGATGATGACACAGAGCTTTTAAACTCAACCTTTTTGGGAAGCAAATGGTAGCAGCTGGTGCACAGCCTGTGGTCTAACTTCTCATCGCATCACTGGACGCTCGGCACAATTGATCCTGACACCGTCAAAGCAGGTTCCCTCGTGGTCAACTGATTATTTTTTCTCTGAAAACCACTCTTATCCTCCACAGCCTAGGAGAGGGGTTGTGACACAGGGAGTTGGGCGGGGTGGTCAAAGAAATAGGATAGATAGAGAAAGGGAATGGAGTTGAGGAGGCGGCTGAGGCAAAATGAAAGAGTGAAAGAGATAGAAAGAGAGAGAGATGTCTGTCTCTTCCCTGGCACTGCAATGATGCAGCCATCCTCTGGCAATCTCTCAGCAGGTATCATTACCTGTCATTCAGGCTAACTGTGTCCACTGGGCACCCTCATATAGGCCACAGCGTAATTGTCTGAGTGCCGGAGAGAGGCGAGAGGACAGTTTGATGAGAAGCTGGAGGAAACAGATAGACATTGGCGGTGGGGCTGGCAAACAGGCTCTCGAATGGAAAAGGGAACAACAGAATACTACGTCATTCTTAAACTACTTATACTCAAAGGGAAATTACAAAGCCATATGTGTGTGTTGTATCTGAAAATGTTTACTAAACAGATTGGCTTTTTGTTTATATCTCTTAATGGGAATTGGTATATCCTCTGAGGGTATGAAATGTAGATTTTCCACCTTGTGGTCAATGCCATCCTCACGGACAGGCAGACGCAGTTGTGAGCATAGCTTATCTGGTTGTCAAAATGGAATGTTTCTGCAGGCTGGTTTTCATTTTGACCCAGTCATGCTCTGACAGAGTACCTGCACTTCTTGACAGGTGGTTTAACCTGCGGTAAATGTACTTTCATTATTCAAGAAAATACCTCACACCATTTGACAAGAGCTCAATATGCCTGGGTCAAACGTAGTGCACTCTTGAAGGGAAATAGGGTGCCATTTGAGATGCGGTTTCGAATAGAGTAGTACCATGTTTAATCCAAGGTACTGAAAGAGGTTGTTCAGCTACCTGTTTATGAGGAGTGAGTGGTGTGATCATGTCACTGAGGTCAATTTCACCCCAAGCCTTCCAGAAAGGTGTCTGGTGGAGGAGAAAAGGTTACATTGGTCTATCGGAAATATCAGTCAATTGTTCTAGACCAATGTAAATCCATGTGGGGCAGAGGGGTGGTGATTTTGTGCTATAAATCAAATCAAATTGTATTGGTCACATACCCGTGTTTAGCAGATGTAATTGCGGGTGTAGCGAAATGCTTGTGTTTCTAGTTCCAACAGTGCAGTAATATCTAACAAGTAATATCTAACAATGTCACAACAATACACACAATACATACAAATGTAAAGTAAAGAAATGGAAATAAGAATATATTAATATTTGGACGAGCAATGTCAGAACGGCATAGACTGAGATACCGTAGAATATAATACAGTATATACATATGAGATGAGTTCATCAAAATAAGTAAACATTATTAAAGTGACTAGTGTTCCATTATTAAAGTAGCCAGTGACTTCAAGTATATGTATATAGGGCAGCAGCCTCTAATGTGCTAGTGATGGCTATTTAACAGTCTGATAGAAGCTGTCTTGAGATTGAAAAACAGATTCTGTCTCTCGGTCCCAGCTTTGATGCACCTTACCTACTGGATGATAGCGGGGTGAAAAGGCAGTGGCTCGGGTGGTTGTTGTCCTTGATTATCTTTTTGGCCTTCCTATCACATCGGGTGCTGTTGTAGGTGTCCTGGAGGGCAGGTAGTTTGCCCCCAGTGATGCGTTGGGCAGACTGCAACACCCTCTGGAGAGCCCTGCGGTTGCGGGCATTGCAGTTGCCGTACCAGGCGGTGATACAGCCTGACAGGATGCTCTCAATTGTGCATCTGTAAAATTTTGTGAGGGTTTTAGGTGCCATGCCAAATTTCTTTAGCCTCCTGTTGCGCCTTCTTCACCACACTGTTTGTGTGGGTGGGCCATTTCAGTTTGTCAGTGATGTGTACGCCGAGGAACTTGAAACTTTCCACCTTCTCTACTGCGGTCCCGTCAATGTGGATAGGTGGGTGCTCCCTCTGCTGTTTCCTGAAGTCCATGATCATCTCCTTTGTTTTGTTGACGTTGGGTGAGAGGTTATTTTCCTGGCACCACACTCCCAGGGCCCTCACCTCCTCCCTGTAGGCTGTCTCGTCGTTGTCGCTAATCAGGCCTACTACTGCAAACTTGATGATTGAGTTGGAGGCGTGAGTTCATTGGTGAACATGGAGTACAGGAGGTGGCTGAGCCCACCCCCTCGTGGGGCCCCAGTGTTGAGGACCAGTGAAGTGGAGACGTTACTTCCTACCTTCACAACCTGGGGGGCGGCCCGTCAGGAAGTCCAGGACCCAGTTGCATAGGGCTGGGTTCAGATCCAGGGCCTCGAGCTTAATAATCCGCTTGGAGGGTACTATGGTGTTGAATGCTGAGCTGTAGTCAATGAACAGCTGAACCAAGTCATGCTGAGAGACTCACTGTGAAGAACTGCTATATATGTCCACTGGTGCAGAGAGAGTAAGGGACACAATCAATAGTTTAGGGAAATGCTTGAACTTAAAATGGTTGACATTAATTTTGTGCAACTGGCTTAATGGAAACTGCAAATACAGTGTTTGTAGAATTATAATATTTTCTGTTTAAAAAGTTTAGGATATACATTATTAATGTATGTGCAGTATATTTTACTGCTAGTGTTAATGCACACATGCAGTGACAGAAGAATCATACTTTAAATGTCTCTATGTGCAAAGAATATATTTTGCTCACAGGAACTAGATTGACAAGCGTGTCATTGGGAATATTAGTCAAGATAACATTTTTGCGAACAAGATGGGACGCACTTTAACCATTCAAAATATTCAAAAGTGAACCGCAGTCAATCTCGGTTATTTTCTGTGACACAGTAATCTCCCCGAGCTTGCAGATATGACTCTGGGTTTGTGACACCATTGACGTGACAGTCTGGAAATTGAGTGCCAGTCATTCTCGACATTCATCCACATGAATCTGGCTGCCTGAAGTTCAGGCTCATTTCAGCCCAGGTTAGGTCCATAATCCACATGCATTAGTCACCTCCCCTCATGAGCACAAGAAGTGAGCGATGCCTGCCCTCGTGAAATATCAAATTTGGATCACCCCTCCAAGAGTGCAGCGGGGACACGCTTGGCGAAAGTCGACACTTCTGGCAGTATCCATCATGTAGAGGGACAACAGCAAATGTACTCTGTCACCTTGACCACTGATGAGCAACGGCTTCTGCTTTTCACAGACTGAATATATCACACTGTATCTTTAACCTGGGCACTGCTTTGTGAATAAAAATGACAAACCTTGTCTTTTAGTGAAATAGTGTTATTATGTGACGGTAGATCAAATATTTACGATACAAATATAAACTCTTCTTCCTAATGCTGGAAGTCACCTGATACCACAATTTCTCAACTTTGTTACGTACCAATTACCAATTAGGTACCAATTACAGTGCAGGTATTTTTTATGAGACTATGTGAATGTGTATAGAGTAACTTTACGCATCTTGCATCTGTTGTTTCTCAGTTAGAGACAATACAGTCTTTTTTAACTTGAGTTTACAGGCCACAGATTGAAGTGTGGGCTAATATATTTGCCACTGTTAACACTGCTGGAAAGGTTAAAGTGGCCCTTGGGGAGAGAGAGAGGCTTGCCAAGTGTGTTTTGGAGGTTGCCATTGCCACCATGCTAGTGCCTGTGGATGGCTCCGGAGAGAGGGAGAAAGAGAGAAGGGGGAGGGAGAGAGAGGGAGAGGGGGAGATAGAGGGACAAAGTGACAGACAAAGAGACGATAGAGGAATGTGATCCTCCTCTATGACGGCTAAGTGCCCATCTCCGGCTAAGTGCCTCTTCTCCTTCAGGGCCCTAATGAAGCCCTGGGGAACTCCGCGGCTGCAGCCGTGGCCTGTGACTCATCCTTCACTGGGGCCCGCCTCCCAGGGCCTGCCGTCTACAGCCGGGGCCACCGGCACAGCTGGAACACCCTCATTACCGGCTGCATGGAGAAGCAACAATGGAGCTGTATTCTCCGTGTCTCTGATCCAGGTGACTGGGCCCAGGAGCCTGTTCTTCGCTGCTCCCCTGTTTTCCAGCTCTCAGCAAATGAGCAAGTGGAAATGGAAATGTCGTGGGCTGCTGTACTGTAGCCGTGGGTCCTCGAGGAGTCATTGTGATTCGGCAGCATATCAGGGTTAACATATCAGGGTTAACTTAGAGGTCTATTGGCTCAGACTGCAGACGTGCGGATTAGTACAAACCCACTAGTGATGCGTTGGGAGACAAAGCTGACCCTGAACACAAACTGCCTCTTTAATAGGAAAGCTGGTGATACCCCTGACGCCGGAGTGTTGACAACAAGGAGGAATAGCAGTACAATGATAGAACAGGGAGAGGAGGACACACGTGAGTGAGAACTGAGCGCAGTAAGCCGGGTCTTTCTCCTTGGGCCTCGCTGAGTGTAATCTGTTCGACAGATAGCAGAACACTTGGGAGGAGAATAAGGTTCTGACTAGAGGTTGACCGATTAATCAGAATGGCCTATTAATTAGGGCCGATTTTAAGTTTTCATAACAATCGGAAATCTGTATTTTTGGACGCCGATTTTGCCGATTAAAAAAATATATATATATATTTTTTTACAACTTTATTTAACGAGGCAAGTCAGTTAAGAACACATTCTTATTTTCAATGACGGCCCAGGAATGGTGGGTTAACTGCCTTGTTCAGGGGCAGAACGACAGATTTTTACCTCAGAGATTCAATCTTGCAACCTTACAGTTAACTAGTCCAACGCTCTAACCACCTGCCTCACGAGGAGCCTGACTGTTATGAGAATGCAGTAAGAAGCCAAGGTAAGTTGCTAGCTAGCATTAAACTTATTTAAAAAAAAACAATCAATCAATCACAATCACTAGTTATAACTACACATGGTTGATGATATTACTAGTTTATCTAGCGTGTCCTGTGTTATATATAATCGATGCGGTGCACATTCACGAAAAAGGACTGTCGTTGCTCCAACGTGTACCTAACCATAAACATCAATGCCTTTCTTAAAATCAATACACAGATGTATATATTTTTAAACCTGCATATTTAGCTAAAAGAAAGGTTAGCAGGCAATATTAACCAGGTGAAATTGTGTCACTTCTCTTGCGTTCATTGCACGCAGAATCAGGGTATATGCAACAGTTTGGGCCGCCTGGCTCATTGCGAACTAATTTGCCAGAATTTTACGTAATTATGACATAACATTGAAGGTTGTGCAATGCAACAGCAATATTTAGACTTAGGGATGCCATCGATTTGATACAATTTCGGAACGGTTCCGTATTTCACTGAAAGAATAAACGTCTTGTTTTCGAAATTATAGTTTCCGGATTCAACCATATTAATGACCTACGGTTCGTATTTCTGTGTGTTATTATGTTATAATTAAGTCTATGATTTGATAGAGCAGTCTGACTGAGCGACGGTAGGCATCAGCAGGATCCTAAGCATTCATTCAAATAGCACTTTCGTTTGCCAGCAGCTCTTCGCAATGCTTCAAGCATTGCACTGTTTATGACTTCAAGCCTATCAACTCCCGAGATTAGGCTGGTGTAACCGATGTGAAATTGCTAGCTAGTTACCGGGGTGTGCGCTTCAAATGTCACTCGCTCTGAGACTTGGAGTAGTTGTTCCCCTTGCTCTACATGGTAACGTTGCTTCGAGGGTGGCTGTTGTCGATGTGTTCCTGGTTCGAGCCCAGGTAGTGGCAAGGAGAGGGACGGAAGCTATACTGTTACACTGGCAATACTAAAGTGCCTATAAGAACATCAAATAGTCAAAGGTATATGAAATACAAATGATAGAGAGAAATAGTCCTATAATTCCTATAATAACTACAACCTAAAACTTCTTACCTGGGAATATTGAAGACTCATGTTAAAAGGAACCACCAGCTTTCATATGTTCTCATGTTCTGAGCAAGGAACTTAAACATTAGCCTCCTTACATGGCACATATTGCACTTTTACTTTCTTCTCCAACACTTTGTTTTTGCATTATTTAAACCAAATTGAACATGTTTCATTATTTATTTGAGGCTAAATTGATTTTATTGATGTTAAGTTAAAATAAGTGTTCATTCAGTATTGTTGTAATTGTCATTATTACAAATAAAATAAAATAAAGGTCCGCTTAATCGGTATAGGCTTATTTTGGCCTCCAATAATCGGTATCGGTGTTGAAAAATCATAATCGGTCGACCTCAAGTTCTGACGCTCAACAGTCGGCTAGATGAGGGAGTCACCATCACGTCAGACAGGGAAGACCCTGTGTGCTGATGCATTGGATTAACTCTATGTGGACGAAGGAGGTCATTTTCCACTGTGCACTCAGGTGTGTTATTAACATTGTGCAGTGCACTCTGATTGGCGGGCGAAGGGTGTCGACAGGTGTGTTTGCGTGTGTGTGTGTTCATTAGTGATAATCTTATCAATTGTGGCCACTAGTACTGTACCCCAAAATGTGTTATTTTATGTCAGTAGTGCCAGAATCAGATCGTCATGGCATTTCCTGGGGCGTGGCTCAATACAAAGCATGGCTCAATTATTAGATACAGTACCGCTCCGTTGTGGGAAACCAACGTATCTCATGCCTTGACTGACGCCCTATGTTCTGCTTCCTCCTCTCCCTTTAACAGAAAGAAATTCACTGATTGCACGCAAACACATTGGCACACACACGTACACGCACACACACTTATACCTTAACATTTGACATTTGAGTCATTTAGCAGACGCTCTTATCCAGAGTGCATACATTTTCATAGTTTTTTCTTAACCCCATTAACTACCAGCTTCTTCCCACTGCCTGGTGGGGTGTTGAGTAAGCGCACCATTAGGAGGTGGGAAATGAAATGCAAATAAAAGCAGTATGCCCACCTCTCTACCGTGGCGAGGTGATCCGAGCCCCCATGCCTTGCAGGCTGATGTGTGTGTTTGGTGCAAGATGTGCCAGACAACAATGCCCAAGGCCTAGTTGAGCTGTAAAAGGGGGATGACCGGGGCCTGGCAGGGGCCTGGCACATCTGGAGGGGGTTGTGCATCAGGAAGCCTCGCCAGCGTCTCTCCACAGGGAGCAGTTGGACTGGATGGGTTGGCGTGGTGGTGGTTCCCAGAGCCATTCACGAGGCTGAGCAGTGGGGTGAAAGCTGCTTGACACCGACAGCAGGTAGCCTAGTAGTTAAGAGCGTTGGGCCAGTAACCGAAAAGTTGCTGGTTCAAATCCCAGAGCTGAAAAATATGTCGACGTGCCCTTGAGCAAGGCACTTAACCCTAATTGCTCCTGTAAATCACTCTGAATGAGACTGTCTGCTAAAATGTCAATGTAAAAATGTTATGTATTACATACCGGTTTTATGTGATACTTAAGTTACAATGAAATCGATCTTCCACTCCAAATGACCCGCTGATGAAAAGAGAGGCTAATTCTCCAGCTTTACCAGGTCTCCCTAAAAACAATTGTTTTTTAACCTCAAGGGACTATTCTGGTTGCATGAAGGCTAAATGAAATAATTTGATTACAAGAATAGTAATTTATGTGTTGCATTGTTAGGTTCGAAATGAACCTATTAAAACTCACGGACGCTTAATAAAGCTCAAACCAAGTTTATTCACCCACGCTCTCCCTCAGTGACATGAATAAGTATATTTCATATTCTCAGAACCCAACAGCATAAAGAATATGGTGTAACAATGGGGCTAGGCCTGGCAGCAGATGGTGATAGTTGACCTGGCCATCTTTTCATTAGACCCTCAGCCAACAAGTCATAACGGAGGGGACATATGGTTGAGGATATGTATGATACTGAACCCACTTAACATCTAACCCCATGTACAGTTAACATTGTGTCTTGCAAATTAGCAGGATGATTGATTGGGACAAGAAGCAGACCAAAGCAACCAGGGGTTTGTTTCTGGAATCTAACTTCGTGGTGGTATATTATTTTTCTCGACGACTCAGACAGAACAGTACAGTGGCTAAGATGTTGAGAGAAATAATGTGCGCTTTTAGCTGCAATGGTTTTAGGAAACTCACCATAGACTCAGGGGTGAAAGTAAGGCGGTATGGTTCGGTAAATAGTGGGGGTAAGCCATACCGGTAAAAGACGAGCTGGCCCTGTGACAATAATGAAAACAAAATGTCAAGAAAACGGTAGACTATTACCAGGGTTGGGGAGTAACTGATTACATGTACATGCGCTCTTGCAACAGCTGCATAGTGTGGATCCCAGCCTATTGAAAAGTAGGGCTTTTATTGCTCAATCTAATTCATGCTGATAAAATATATATATACATAGGCCTAATGGACATATGCTCAAACTCGCACACTTTTGATAGACTTAAAGGTGCAATCTGTAGTTGCTATGTCCATTTTTTGACTTATATACAGTCACAATCAAAGGTGCGGACAGCAGTGGAGGCATTAATTATGTCCTAATGACAATCGGCAAATATCATTACACTTTTTGAATTGTTTTGTGTAACAGATGTCTCTTTCTAGGGTCAAAACTTTGGTTTTAGAAGTGGGGGGAGGGCATCATTTATTAAATGTTTTTGTCATATAACTACCCGACTGCTCGGAGGCGTCCGCATGGTCCTAAAGCACACTGTTGCCCTGTTTTGTATCACATTCCAATGGTAGAATTGAGGGAGACAAAAATGCAATTTCAGAATGTGGGGGGACATGTCCCCACCGTCCCCAGTGAAAGTTGCGACCCTGTCTCTTTCCATTCACCACTGAGTTTGGTGGCTTGAAATAGGTTGTGGGTGGATGAACGTGCAGGGGTAGCCTAGTAAAGGAGCCCTTTGAAGTAATTGACAATCAGATGACAACGTCATAACTGGTTGCGTTCATGCCACAATAAAAGGTAATACATCTTTATGACTAGGCCCACAGAGGTGCTATTGAATTAATAGGGATTCTAAATATAATTCTATGATTAGTCCCCAGTTTGACATGGGCTGGATTTTCCGAGCTGAACTGACCAAGACCCACCTCCAACAACATGTACACTACTGTTCAAAAGTTTGGGGTCACTTAGAAATGTCCTTGATATTTATAGAAAAGCAAATGTTTTGTCAATTAAAATAACATCAAATTGATCAGAAGTACAGCAGAAGTAAATTACTATTGCAGCTGGGAAGGGCGGATTTTGTATGGAATATCTACATACAGCTTCATTAAATAGTACCCGCAAAACACCAGTCTCAACGTCAACAGTGAAGAGGGGGCTCCGGGATGCTGACCTTCTAGGCAGAGTTGCAAAGAAAGAGCCATATCTCAGACTGGCCAATAAAAAGAAAAGATTAAGATGGGCAAAAGAACACAGACACTGGACAGAGGAAGACTCGGGGGAAAAAGTGTCATGGAAAAACAAGTTTGAGGTGTTCGGATCACAAAGAAGAACATTAGTGAGACGCAGAAAAAATGAAAATATGTTGGAGGAGTGCTTGACGCCATCTGTCAAGCATGGTGGAAGCAATGTGATGGTATGGGGTGCTTTGGTGGTGGTAAAGTGGGAGATTTGTACAGGGTAAAAAGGATTGTGATGGAAGGCAGGCTATCACTCCATTTTGCAAAGCCATGCCATACCCTGTGGACGGCGCTTAATTGGAGCCAATTTCCTCCTACAACAGGACAATGACCTAAAGCACAGCTCCAATCTATGCAAGAACTATTTAGGGAAGAAGCAGTCAGCTGGTATTCTGTCTATAATGGAGTGACCAGCACAGTCACCGGACCTCAACCCTTTTGAGCTGTTGTGGGAGCAGCTTGACCGTATGGTACTTAAGAAGTGCCCATCAAGCCAATCCAACTTGTGGGAGGTGCTTCAGGAAGCATTGAAATCTCTTCAGAACACCAAAGGTGTACAAGGCTGTAATTGCTGCAAATGGAGGATTCTTTGACAAGAGCAAAGTTTGAAGGACACAATTATTATTTCAATTAAAAATCATTATTTATAACCATGTCAATTTCTAGACTATATTTCCTACTCATTTTGCAACTCACATACATGAGTATGTTTTCATGGAAAACAAGGACATTTCTAAGTGACGCCAAACTTTTGAATGGAAGTGTATATATATATATATATTTTTTAAATTATGTGTATTTATTTTAGCTAAACAGGTGGGGCTCGAAACAGGTGGCTTTATTTCAAAATATAAAGCAAACAATGGCTATAATTTTTTTAACCTTTTCTGTAAGGTTATGGCATACTCCCACTCAATTTGACTGTACAGCATGCATGGTGACAGTATTGTAGGATTTGGCTACACTGACAAATCTATGGATACCATAATAGTGTCTTTCAAACAGATAGGTCTACCTTTTTTATAGGAAGAAATAGGCTCCAACACAGCCCTCCTGTTGTTAGTGAAGTCAAATTAAAAAGAAGACAATTGTTTTCATTAATTATTTCAGCACCATTTGCTGCTTACCTCTGTTTGATTACGCCAACGCTGCTCCAAAGCTGATGTCTGCCCATTTGCCTTTTAAGATTACTTTCTCTTGCACTCTCTCTCCTCATTAATAAGTTGATATTTAAAAAGTGTCTCATGACATTGTAATACATTTGGTCTATGGGCTACAAAAAAAGCCTAATTGGGTACTACTCTTTCTACCGTAGGCTACATAATTTATGTTAAATTAATTTGACGAAGCGTTGGTGGAGAGCCAAGCCCCCTGGAGAGTTGTGCTGGGCATGGACTAGCTAAATATTTTGCTCCCTAACTTTGGCAAAGTGGGGACTGCTTTACATGGGGCGGCATCAGCGCTCACCAAGTATATAGCCCAAATGCCACTGAGTGAGAACAGTTATTGTTTGGGGCAGAATAATGTACTGTACACTTATAGGGTCTTGTGAGGCATCTGTTTCTCAAACTAGACACTAATGTACTTATCGTCTTGCTCAGTTGTGCACCGGGGCCTCCCACTCCTCTTTCTATTCTGGTTAGAGACACTTTGCGCTGTTCTGTGAAGGGAGTAGTACACAGCGTTGTACGAGATCTTCAGTTTCTTGGCAATTTTATGTTATTTTAAATGGGCAAAAAATTTGATTTTCTTTAAAAAACAAGGACATTTCTAAGTGACCCCAAACATTTGGAAGGTAGTGTATATAAACTCAGCAAAAAAAGAAATGTCCCCTTCTTTCAAAGATAATTTGATCTTCATTGTTAAAGGGTTTAAACTCTGTTTCCCATGTCCATAATGTGAGACGCGTAAGACGGTGCTACAGGGAGAAAGGATGGACAGCTGATCGTCTTCGCAGTGGAAGACCACGTGTAACAACACCTGCACAGGATCGGTACATTCGAACATCACACATGCACAGGATGGCATCAGCAACTGCCCGAGTTACACCAGGAACGCACAATCCCTCCATCACTGCTCAGACTGTCCACAATAGGCTGACAGAGGCTAGACTGAGGGCTTGTAGGCCTGTTGTAAGGCAGGTCCTCTCCAGACATCACCGGCAACAATGTCGCCTATGAGCACAAACCCACCGTCGCTGGACCAGACAGGACGGCAAAAAGTGCTCTTCACTGACGAGTCGTGGTTTTGCCCCTCCAGGGGTGATGGTCGGATTCTTGTTAATCGTCGAAGGAATGAGCATTACTCTGAGGCCTGTACTCTGGAGCGGGATCGATTTGGAGGTGGAGGGTCCGTCATGGTCTGGGGCAGTGTGTCACAGCATCATTGGGCTGAGCTTGTTGTCATTGCAGGCAATCTCAACGCTGTGCATTACAGGGAAGACATCCTCCTCCCTCATGTAGTACCCTTCCTACAGGCTCATCCTGACATGACCCTCCAGCATGACAATGCCACCAGCCATACTGCTCATTCTGTGTGTGATTTCCTGCAAGACAGGAATGTCAGTGTTTTGCCATGGCCAGCCTAAGAGCCCGGATCTCAATCCCATTGAGCACGTCTGGGACCTGTTGGATTGGAGGGTGAGAAATGTCCAGGAACCTCCAGGTGCCTCCTCCAGGTGCCTTGGTGGAAGAGTGCATTTCACACCAGGAACTGGAAAATCTGGTGCAGTCCACGAGGAGGAGATGCACTGCAGTACTTAATGCAGCTGGTGGCCACAACAGATACTGACTGTTACTTTTGATTTTGCCCCCCTTTGTTCAGGAACACATTATTCCATTTCTGTTAGTCACATGTCTGTGGAACTTGTTCAGTTTATGTGTCAGTTGTTGAATCTTGTTAAGTTCGTTAAGTTCTTGTTAATCTTGTTAAGTTCTTTGTTAAGTTCGCTGAAAATAAACGCAGTTGACAGTGAGATTACATTTATTTTTTTGCTGAGTGTCACGTTCTGACCTTAGTTCCTTTGTTTTGTCTTTGTTTTAGTATGGTCAGGGCGTGAGTTGGGGTGGGCAGTCTGTTCTTTTTCTATGATTTGGGATTTCTCTGTTTGGCCTGGTTCTCAATCAGAGAGATCTGTCAATCGTTGTCCCTGATTGGGAACCATACTTACGCAGCCTGTTTTCACCATTGATTTGTGGGTGATTATTTTCTGTTGAGTGTTTGTATTCTGCACCAGACAGAACTGTTTTGGTTTCGTTCGTTCACTTTGTTGTTTTGTTCATTGTTCAATTTCTTTATTAAAAATATGGACACTTACCACGCTGCGCATTGGTCCTCACCTTCTTCCACCACAGACGACAGTTACACTGAGGGTATATACACACACACCCTACCGGTAAAAAGTTTGGAAATGTCACGGATCGCTAGGAGTGGTGGGTGTAGAGTCAGGCGCAGAGAGCAGTGCTTCCAATGAATATGTTTTATTCAGCTGGGTCCAGCCAACAACCAGGCAAAATGGCAAAAAAACGATAATTCCCCAAACAGGGAAAATAACGGCGAGCAACCACGTAAGAGCAAAAAAAGAACACACCACTGACATAAAGGATGAGCCCGCACAAAAGCAGGACCTGGGAGTTTAAATAGCCCCTAATTAACAACAAATAAGATACAGGTGAAAACAATCAAGACAAAACCAACAGAAAAGAAAAGGAATCGGTGGCAGCTAGTAGACTGGTGACGGCGACCGCCGAGCGCCACCCGAACAGGGAGAGGAGCCACCTTCGGTGGAAGTCGTGACAGGGCACACCTACTCATCCAAGGGTTTTTCTTTATTTTTATTATTTTCTACATTTTAGAATCATTGTGAAGACATCATAGCTGTGAAATTACACATGGAATCATGTAGTAACGAAAAAAGTGTTAAACAAAAAGATTCTTCAAATAGCCACCCTTTTGCTTGATGACAGCTTTGCACACTCTTGGCATTCTCTCAACCAGATTCATGAGGTAGTCACCTGGAATGCATTTCAATTAACAGGTGGGCCTTCGTAAAAGTTCATTTGTGGAATTTCTTTCCTTCTTAATGTGTTTGAGCCAAGTTGTGTTGTGTTCTGACAAGGTATACGGAAGATAGCCCTATTTGGTAAAAGACCAAGTCCATACTATGGCAAGAACAGCTCAAGTAAGCAAAGAGAAATGACAGTCTATCATTTCTTTAAGACATGAAGGTAAGTCAATCTGGAAAATGTCAAGAACTTTGATAGTTTCTTCAAGTGCAATTGCAAAAACCATCAAGCGCTATGATGAAACTGGCTCTCATGAGGACCGCCACAGGAAAGGAAGACCCAGAGTTACCTCTGCTGCAGATAAATTCATTAGAGTTACCAGCCTCAGAAATTGAAGCCGAAATAAATGCTTCACAGATTTCAGGTAACAGACACATCTCAACATCAACTGTTCAGAGGAGACTGCGTGAATCAGGCCTTCATGGTCGAATTGCTGCAAAGACACCACTGCTAAAGGACACCAATAATAAGAAGAGACTTGCTTGAGTCAAGAAACAAAGCAATGGACATTAGGCCGGTGGAAATCTGTGTTTTGAGATTTTAGATTTTTGGTTCCAACCGCTGTCTTTGTGAGTCACAGAGTAGGTAAACGGATGATCTCCGCATGTGGTTCCCACTGTGAAACACAGAGGAGAAGGGGTGATGGTGTGGTGGTGCTTTGCTGCTGACACTGTCTGTGATTTATTTAGATTTCATGGCACACTTAACCACACCTCTAGGCTGTGTAAGGGCTATTTGACCAAGAAGGAGAGCGATAGAGTGCTCCATCAGATGACTTGGCCTCCACAATCACCCAACCTCAACCCAATTGAGATGGTTTGGGAAGGGTTGGACCACAGAGTGAAGGAAAAGCAGCCAAGTGCCAGAGAATGCCAAGAGTGTGCAAAGCTGTCATCAAGGCAAAGGTTGGCTACTTTGAAGAATCTCAAATATAAAAAATATTTTGATATCTTTAAAACTCTTTTGGTTACTACATGATTCCATATGTGTTATTTCATAGTTTTGATGAAATAACTTCCCTATTATTTGAATGTTGAAAAAAGTTCAAATAAAGTAAAACCCCTTGATTGGGTCGGTGTGTCCAAAGTTTGGACTGGTACTGTATATATAAATATGGCATTTAGCAGGTTTTATCCAAAGCGGCTTACAGTCATGCCTTCATACATTTTTGTACTGGTGGTCCCAGCGGGCATCGAACCCACGACCCTCGTCATTGCTGGCGCCATGCTCAACCAACTATAAAGTCTAATGGGGGTTTTATTTTTCTCCCCCCTCTGGAGATATCCATCCATGACCATTACTCCCTCACTCTATCCTATGATATGGTGAGCTATTTGCCTGCATCCACATAGCAGCACACAAATGTGAATGGGAGTATTATTTTATACCACGTTTTTTTGTACTCAGAAAGGCAGAGGGTCAAATAAAGCCTGAACAACATCCGAAACCATGCCTTTAACACAAAACAAATAGAAACACATTCCACCATGACCACTTAAAGATACATGATATCCTCCACATTGAGAATAACATGTGGAGATGTTTTATCGCTGTTCTCTCAGTAGCTGTTATTTCAACGCTGTGCGTTACAGGGAAGACATCCTCCTCCCTCATGTGATACCCTTCCTCCAGGCTCATCCTGACATGATCCTCCAGCATGACAACGTCACCAGTCATACTGCTCGTTTTGTGCGTGATTTCCTGCAAGACAGGAATGCCAGCTCCTCAAATCCACTCACTGTTAAACCCGCCTAAGGAAGCGATCTGTAGACTGTCTGCAAAGGAGGATGCAGGGAGAAGATACATTAATTTTAAAGAAGGCTGGCAGCGGTGTTAAAAATGTCCTCCTCACTCGCTGTGTGTGTGTGTGTGTACCTGTTTATGTTCCTCTGTTTCTGTGTGTGTACCTGTTTATGTGTGGTTGAGCCTCTGATTAAAAACCCAGGCAACAAAAGCAACTTTACAGCTTGTGCCAAGATGAATGGCTGTCCACAGGTGGCAAAGCGGGCCCACACTTTTTTTTAAAGCAGCTGTTTATATGCAATGAATCTTGTACCATTTGTGGACGTATGTGCTAACCCAAGCAGATAGTCGGCCGTGGGCTAATGCTGCTCCAACCGCGCATAGGGCATTAGTCTCAAGGTGCAGGGCAGAGTACCCGGGCAGGTAGCCAGCAAGTGATGGCTGTTCAACAGTCTAATGGCCTGGAGTTAGAAGCTGGTTTTCAGTCTCTCGGTCCCGGCTTGATGCACCTGTACCGTCTCTGTCTGCTAGATGGTAGCAGAGGGAACAGACTATGACTCGGGTGGCTGAAGTCCTTGGTTAGGTGTAGGTGTGCGTGTGTGCAAAGTGTGTGTGTAATGTAATTCACCATTCAAACCATAGGAGCTGTGTGCATAATTGCAGAACATTACTTTTGCATGCCACTGGTGTAACACTTAATCTCAGGGGGATTATTATTAATCAGAAATTAATTCAGGATCCCGGCCCCTATGTACTGTAGCTATAGCAACACTTACAACAGAAACAAAGCCAAACTGTGGACTACAGTCAAATCGTAGAAATCTTTCAAAATGCAATCCTGTTGCATGGCGGCGACTTGAAGGTTGTGTCCCAAATGACACAGTCTTGATGAACAACCCAGTGAGAGAGAGAGAGCGATTTAAACAGCTCTGTCACCAGTGAAATGTGATGTGTATCTGTGGTGTGCCATGATGGCGGTGGTGGGAAAATAACAAACCCTTGGTCGGGTCAGAACAAGGCTCAGGAGAGACCATTACTCTACGCTAGCAGGCTACACTGGTGTGAAAGTGAATCCAACTGAATTCCATCCCCCACAATCCTCAATCCTGCTCTGAGTATTTCTTGCCTAGTTTCTTCGATTAAAGTCTCTGGGTGCTCGTCCAACGCACTGGAGTGGATCGCAATGCATAGTCCGTACTGTTGTTGGCCGAGGGCCAAAAAGAAAGGCACCTTTTCTTTAATGAGCCAGTAGCAAATTTGCAACTTTCACTGAGGTTATTTGTTATTTTGTATAGAAGTTGTGTTTTCTGCTAAGTAGGAGAATGGTGATCATGATGAACAGAATGGAGGATAGCTTACCCTGCTATATGATCTAAATCAGAATCACACAACAATGCTAACCAATTGTCGAGTCTGTAAAAGGCGATAGAGATTTCCCATTTTCTACAACAGTATTATAATACGGTACACGACACTCACACAGATAGGTGGGTAACAGTATACATTAACTGTATGTTCAGAATCATACATGTGACATACATTATAAACTCAGCAAAAAAAAGAAACGTTCTCTCACTGTCAACTGCGCTTATTTTCAGCAAACTTAACATGCGTAAATATTTGTATGAACATAAGATTCAACAAGAGCACTTTTTGCCAGTTACATCGGGTCCAGTGACGGTGGGTTTGTGCCCATAGGCGACATTGTTGCCAGTGATGTCTGGTGAGTACCTGACTTACAACAGGCCTACAGGCCCTCAGTCCAGCCTCTCTCAGCCTATTGCGGACAGTCTGAGCACTGATGGAGGGGATTGTGCGTTCCTGGTGTAACTTGGGCAGTTGTTGTTGCCATCCTGTACCTGTCCTGCAGGTGTGATGTTCGGATGTACCGATCCTGTGCAGGTGTTGTTACACATGGTCTGCCTCTGCGAGGAAAATAAGCTGTCCGTCCTGTCTCCCTGTAGCGCTGTCTTAGGCGTCTCACAGTACGGACATTGCAATTTATTGCCCTGGCCACATCTGCAGTCTTCACGCCTCCTTGCAGCATGCCTAAGACACGTTCACACAGATGAGCCGGGACCCTGGGCATCTTTCTTTTGGTGTTTTTCAGAGTCAGGAGAAAGGCCTCTTTGGTTTCTTAAGTTTTCATAACAGTGACCTTAATTGCCCTACCGTCTGTAAGCTGTTCGTGTCTTAAAGACCATTCCACAGGTGCATGTTCATGAATTGTTTATGGTTCATTGACAAGTATGGGAAACAGTGTTTAAACCCTTTCAATGAAGATCTGTGAAGTTATTTGGATTTTAACGAATTATCTTTGAAAGACAGGGTCCTGAAAAAGGGCCGTTTCTTTTTTTGTTGAATTTAGCTAGCCTACATAGAGTACACTCAATGAAATTGGGAACTGCAGTAGTAGGTAGTAGATCTCCAATTCATTTACAACATTACGGTGCATTTACTCATAGCATTACATATGTGTGTTTGCAAGAGGAATGCCTCCCTTAAGGTGGAACTGACAGTGTTTTAGCAACATGAAATCTTATTAAAATCCCCCAGGTAGTGTACTTATTTGTTTTGTGCATTTTCTGCAAGCGAGCACTTAGATATGGTCAATTTCACGTTTTCATAAATTCTTAGAATGTTTGGGAATTACCTAAATGTAGGCTTTTGTGATAATTCTATAGCAATATAGAATGTGAAAGCATTGCAGTAAATGAAACCTAATAAAAACATTTATCTCGTCTAGGATCAGAGTGTACGCAGACCGGCAAAAGCCACAAAAGACACCTGAATGAATATCTGCAAATATGTAAATACCACGGGAGTCCTCTTACATTTGGGATCTTTAAAATCATGTTTAGGGCTGTTGCGGTATGACTCACACATGAGTCATGATCGCATTAAAATTTCACGTGACCGTTGAGTTGCGTTTTATGCACTCTGGACATGCTTTGGTAGTACCCAACTTGCTAACGCCCATCAGCCTGATAATCAGGGCTCTATTGTCACAACCACTCTGACAGCAATGCAAATTCAATCGAAAATCATATCAAACACTTATCGTCAAAACAGTAGGCCTGTCAGACTTTTAAAACTCACCTCACTGTGATGATCAATTTGAATAAAGAAGTTGAACAGCAGGTTGAAACAGTGTAAGACATGGTTGTTGTGGATGTTGTTTCAAAGCTTAACTCATTCAAAACACCATATGCATATCACAGTTTATTCATATGCATATGAGCACAAGCCCGAAAAGAAAAACCAGAATTAAAATGATGATTGGGCCTTTATTTCGAAATAGCCTACCGCATATTATGCAAGGCAGAAAAACATAAAACTAAACTGATTTAAGATGTCTATGGTTCATAATATGTCTAGCCTATACTCCAAAATTAAACAAATTTGAGTGATCACCTTTGAGTGTGGACTGTTACTGTGCATACTGGATGGCCTGGTTACCTTATGCTATGCTCCAAAATGTCTATCCATGAGTCTTGGAGAGAATGTATAGCCCTAGGCATTGCTGTTGGTTCATTGACTATGCAGAGCAGCTTACAGTTTGCCTACAATTAGTGAATTTGTATTTGATTATGAATAGCCTAGTAATGAGGATTATAAAAACTATTTCCATAATTAATTGGGTGACACATTACCTTTCGCTATACAGAATATCTCACCCACATGCATTTCCATCTCCTCCTTTATTCCGTTCTTGATTGTGCAGACGGGCTGTAAACAGTTTAGTGAAATGTGTTTTGTTGAGAAAACATTTTACTATCGATGTTCTCAAACAGATTTCACTTGGTTTCCCAAATTAAGCACTGGGTACATTGTTGCTGCAGGAACAAGGTTAGAGAGCCCATGGCATACAGAGTTTGGGTGGAATATCACCTGTTGGGCAGCGAGATCATGTTCCTCAAACTGTGGTTGATGTCTGAAGTGAAATAAGTGTTCTTATACATATATACCTGTCTTTTTTCCCCTGCCCATTTGATAATGGGACATTCTAAATCAAAAGTAATTTGACATATTAGTAAAGACAAGATTAAATTGAGAATAGTCTGATGGGTGAAAATATGATAACTTGATGAGAGAACAGCTGTGCGGCCTGAGGCAAGGAACAGAGCTTTTTTTGTCAAATCATCAGTAGCCTATAGTCGCACCATGCAGCCCATATTTTTTTTGATTTCTAAGACATTCTAAAGTTTGCATCATTCACAACTAAAGTTGCCAAATGACTCTAAATCTAACACGAAGGACCTGTTTCAAATGACCACTTTTATAAATAGCCATTTCATATGTGCACCTGCTCTGTAATGGGAAAAAATATCCTTTATATTTTATTCAACTAAGTTGAATTATTTTCTTCTTACTATAAAATCATATGAAATGAAATAATGGCACGGGATTTATAAGCATAAATTCAGCGAAATTAACAAGCCTATAGCCTATGGCATGGAGCATAGCCATACAGTAGGCCAACTCATATTCTGTTCTTCTGAAATACATTTTCTTTATATCATAATGTTTCTTTATACCTGACTAAAATAAATAATTGATGTGTTTTGGTGTATATTACGTTTATTGAATAGACTTTTTAAAATGTAGACGTTCCAAAGGTGCGCAGCAGCGGCTTACATACGTGGAGGCCTGGAGATGCTTTAAATTAATTAACGGTCAATTACCGCAAGACCGGCAATAACTGGCTGACAAAATGTCATGACCGCCTAGCCCTAGTTATCAAACAACCATTAAAAGGTAGGCTATCTTTCCCTATATTCACATCAACAACAAGATGAACAACTAATGCTAGCCAGAGCAAAATTAGCTCCAATCTAACAAAGGAACATTAGACAAACCCTCTCAAACATTTTTAGCTAGTTGGCCATTAAAATTGCACTGATGCTTGTCCTTCTGCTGCTTGCCTGCCAATGTGCATTCTTGTCCCAACAAAGCACCCAAGCTAACTGGCTAAAGTTGATTAGCTTGCTAGCTAGCTACTTCCTGGCACAAATGAGCGAACACCTCACTCTGACCCTAGCAAAACCGGTTACATTGTTTACATTTTATCTAGTGCGATCGTGACTAACTATTACTTTTTTTGTCTACGCTTACTGACACCGGTCATATTCAGCAGGTGTTACGAGTTCGTAAATTCATTGGTTATTCAGCTCTCTGGCACACTCAGACAAGAGTGCTCTGAAATCGGAGTAGATAGTCAGAGTGAATTTGCGAACGCAAGAGATATGCTAACTGTATTAACAGTCATTCCAAGGTCAGCATAGCCAGCTAGCGATTCACATGTCTTGCTCGCTAACCAAATGACAACTGCATCTCTAGCTGTGTAGCCACCCGAAAAGCAACATGAGGGGAAAAAGTAAGTCACTTCCTCCAATGGCATAACATCTTCCTAGCAGCTAGCTAGCTAAGGTTAGGCTCTGTGTTTTTAGATTGCTACATAAATAAATACGCTAGCCTATTAGCCACGTTATGACTGACTTGTGGTCATTGTCCTTGCTAGTTTGATTGTGTTGACATTGCCAGCCTTATTTTACATTCGTCCGTTTTTGTCAAAAATATTGAGTCATTGAAACTGAAACAGTTCATCCCAAATGGAGGCAGCCAACAATGTATAGGGCCAGCTGTGATTTACAACCTGATAGCAATATTTTTGGGACTACCAAGAAATGTATTGGTGAATTATATTAACCATGCTTTGAATTGCATCCATCTATTCTGCCAACAATGCCTTACTGTATGTCATGGAATGTTGAGTTAAATATAACCTATTTTAAAAAAAACTCTTATAAAATCAATTCTGTAGCATAAACTGGGAATTTTTTATTTTTGACTGATGTTATGATTGTTTGTTTCATACCTGCAAAATAAAACGCTGTCAGTTCCAATTTAAGATTTAGTAGTGCTCGATGCAGCTATGATGTCAGGTTTATTAGTGTAATGTATGCTTTAAGAACATAGGCGGTTTATGTTAAATATGTTTTATTAATACATTTTGTTATTGATTTTCATACACACAACACACAAAAAGACCAACAAACAGAAAAGACACAATGAACATAGTCAACACCACATGATATCTAATAAACAGCTCAAGCCACAGGCAGCATTTAGCAGTCTTTTCTCATTCTCATACTTCCTACACTTGACATAGCCAGCTTTCAATAGCTGAGAGACTATCAAGGTTCGGTTGTGACTGATTTAAAGCCCCTCTATCCTCCTCCCAGCTCAGACAGATACTGTGTAGGAGACTGTGTGTTGGCCTTAAATGCCACCTTATACCCTATATAGTGCACTACTTTTGACGGTTAAAAGTCATGCACTGAATAGGGAAGAGGGTGTCATTTGGGATGCATATCCTGTGGTTGCAGCATCGGAGCCTGCCTGGTGTTCTCTTTCCACAATGCAGCCCGGTGCCAAGTGATAAAATGGGTGGAGAGAGATTCAAAAAAGAGGGCTGGAGATGTAAACAATTATCCCCTGCACCACACATCCCAGGGTGTGGATTCCAATGTCAAGCGGGATGAGCTATCACCCCCATTAATGCCATCATTATTCCCCCGTGCCTAATGACCTCCCTTAGAACACACACACACACACACACACACACACACACACACACACACACACACACACACACACACACACACACACACACACACACACACACACACACACACACACACACACACAGGATTAATCAATGTCAGAGAAAGTTTCCTGTGTGCTCTTTCTCTATAACTTCTTGTAAAACTGCTTTTTATTGCAGAAAGTATTTCTTCCGCACTATGCAAAGTCTTTTCTGGGAACTAAATAAATGTGTCCCACGTCCTGAGGGGAACTCTTGCTCTGCACTACATCTCTACCTGTGGGATTTCTTTTGCCCCATGATTCATAACTGAAAGAATTTCTCTTGATATGAGAGACATGTACGGTAATCTTGTATTCCTCATTTTTCAAGCCAGATAGAAAATCTACTCCTGCTGGTATTAGTTTTGGGATTTTGCAAAAACTTCACATAGGTTCCATTTGGGATTTCCCTAATATCCCAACAGTACTGTATATCATACTGTACTTTTTAACAGTCACATATAACTCTACCTGGGGAGAATAGGGTGTCATTTGAGACAGAGTTTGGAAAGGAAAGGAAAAATCTATGCAAAAACATTTTTTTTGTTAGTCCACTGTTGATAAAACCCAAAAAGTTTTGCAATTGTCGGTGATCAAGTTTTCTAGATATAGAACTATCAAATTATAGAAAGTGTCACAGTATGATGCATTTTTGAGTGGTATTTTCCTTTAATCAACCACCATGAGATTAGATTCCATTCTCTTTTTAGCCTTCTGATTACTCATTGTATTTGCCTTAGATATTATGGTGGAGGCCCAGGCAGTAACACTGCCGTCCTAGCTACATTAATCACAAGTCCAAATGGATCAATATGTTGTAATTAGTTCTTTTTCATCTCTGTCCATTTCTGAGATGAATAATGTTAGAGTTGAACAAGGCCATGGCAACAAAGCACCCTCAGACTCAACTGTGTCATTAATTTCCTGTTAGCAAACAATATGTTCTCTCTCTCTGAACAATGACTACTGCTGACAAAGTTAGTTTGAATCCCCTTGCATTTCCAACCAATCTGCATGTTCTTATCGCAAAGGTTTCACTATGTTGCCATTGTATTGAAGCCACAAGTTGTGCTCTGATAGACGGTGGAAGACATAAGCTCTCATGACCATTTGGCTAACCCACAGAGATACATCTCTTTGGTCTGCCACGTTGAAATTGTTTGGATGTGAAGTACTTCTATCATGATGCAAATTAACACATTTTATAATATGAATATAATCATTAATATGATGCTGGACACCTCTGGAAAGTACAGTGCCTTCAGAAAGTATTCATATGCATGCCTTATTCCACATTTTCTTGTGTTACAGCCTGAATTTGAAATGGATAAAAACAAAAAAAAAATGTTCAAAATACTCCTTAATAGGCAAGTCAGTTAAGAACAATTTTTCTTTTTTTGATGACGGCCTAGGAACAGTGGGTTAACTGCCTTGTTCAGGGGCAGAATGACAGATTTTACCTTGTCAGTTCGGGAATCGATCTTGCAGCCTTTCGGTTACTAGTCCAATGCTCTAACCACTAGGCTAGCTGCCGCCCCAGGTAATGACAAAGTGAAAACATGTTTTAGAAATGTTAGCACATTTTTTGAGAATGAATTACTGATATATTTCATTTACATAGGTATTCACACCCATTGGTCAATACATTTTAGAATCACCTTTGGCAGCAATTACAGCTGTGAGTCTTTCTGAGTAGTTACCTTAGAGCGTTGCACACCTGGATTGTATAATATTTGCAAATTATTAAAAAATTCTTCAAGCTCTGTCAAGTTGTTTGTTGATCAGTGCTTGACAGCCATGTTCAAGTCTTGCTGTAGATTTTCAAGCCGATTTAAGTCAAAACTATAACTAGGCCACTCAAACATTCACTGTCTTCTTGGTAAGCAACTCCAGTGTATATTTGTTCTTGTGTTTTAGGTTATTGTTCTACTGAAAGGAGAATTCGTCTGTAAGTGTCTGTTGGAAAGCAGACTGGTTTTCCTCTGGGATTTTGTCTGTGCTTAGCTCCATTCCGTTTCTTTTTTATCCTGAAAAACTCTCCAGTCCTTAACAATTAGAAATAAAATCAAACTGTATTTGTCACACGCGCCGAATACAACGGGTGTAGACCTTACCGTGAAATACTTACTTACAAGCCCTTTAAACAACAATGCAGTTCAAAAATATTTATTAAATAAACTAAAGTAAAAAATTAAATAAAAAGTAACAATAAAATAACAATACCGAGGCTTTATACAGGGGGTACCGGTATTGAGTCAATGTGCGGGGTATAGGTTAGTCAAGGTCATTTGTACATAGGTAGGGGTAAAGTGACAATGCATAGATAATAAACAGCAAGTAGCAGCAATGTGGTTGTTAATGTAAATAGTCCGGGTGTCCATTTGATTGATTGTTGAGCAGTCTTAATGCTTGTGGGTAGAAGCTGTTAAGGAGCCTTTTGGACCTAGACTTGGCGCTATGGTACCACTTTCCATGCGGTAGCAGAGAGAACAGTCTATGACTTGGGTGACTGGAGTCTTTGCCAATTTTTGGGGCCTTCCTCTGGCAACGCCTAGTATATAGGTCCTGAATGACAGGAAGCTTGGCCCCAGTGATGTACTAGGCCGTATGCACTACCCTCTGTAGTGCCTTACGGTCGGATGCTGACCAGGTGGTGATGCAACCGGTCAGGATGCTCTCGATGGTTCAGTTGTATAACTTTTTGAGGATCTGGGGACTCATGACAAATCTTTTAAGTCTCCTGAAGGGGAAACGGTGTTGTTGTGCCCTCTTCAAGACTGTCTTGGTGTGTTTGGACCATGATAGTTTGTTGGTGATGTAGATACCAAGAAACTTAAAACTCTCGACCCACTAACCTACAGCCCCGTCGATGTGAATGTGTGTTCGGCCCTCCTTTTCCTGTAGTCCACAATCGTCTCCTTTGTCTTACTCATGTTGCATACCCATAACATGATGCAGCCTCCACTATGAAGAATGGTACTTAGTAATGTGTTGTATTGCATTTGCCCAAAACATAACACTTTGTATTCAGGACAAAAAGTCTAAATCTAAATTTAATCAATTTGAAATTCAGGATGTAACGCAACAAAATATGGGAAAAGTCAAGGGGTGTGAATCAGTGGCGGTCGGTACCATTTAATATGAGGGAGGATTATAAAAATATATATACACTGCTCAAAAAAATAAAGGGAACACTAAAATAACACATCCTAGATCTGAATTAATGAAATATTCTTATTAAATACTTTTTTCTTTATGTGCTGACAACAAAAACGCACAAAAAATGATCAATGGAAATCAAATTTATCAACCCATGGAGGTCTGGATTTGGAGTCACACACAAAATTAAAGTGGTCAACCACACCAGCATATGGTCTCACAAGGGGTCTGAGGATCTCATCTCGGTACCTAATGGCAGTCAGGCTACCTCTGGCGAGCACATGGAGGGCTGTGCGGCCCCCCAAAGAAATGCCACCCCACACCATGACTGACCCACCGCCAAACCGGTCATGCTGGAGGAGGTTGAGGGC
>NC_068421.1:44565146-44570146 GCF_023373465.1 Oncorhynchus keta | reverse complement strand
AAACAAAAACAAAAAATAACATTTCCAAATTCTCTGTAAGGCAGATTACGCAACACTAGTGATAATAGACCAAGACGAGTGAGGATCCCTGCATGGCAATGTGTGGCTCAGGTGGAAGCCATTTTTGAATCCAGATGCCAGGGATCATGTCTGGTTTGTTGCTTTCTTTAACATTGCATGTTGTGCCCCCTTCCCCATTCATCCCACGTGGAATTGGTTAATGGAGTAGTCAGCAGTTTAGCCTGGAAATGGTATCTTGTATCTTGCATAGGTTGATTTTACTAGACTTATATGGCCCCATACAGAAAGGAATTAGGGCCGGCAGCAGTCATTGGCCAACGTGAGCCATGAGAAGAATAATCCCCCCCCCCCCAATAAAAAACATCAGAGGAGTGAATAATGCAATATCAAAACGATAGCAGTTCTCCTCATTTGCCTGTGACCTAATATGAGGGAGATCGGGACCAAAGTGTGTCAATGCGACTCTGGAGAGGCAGCAGCACGATGCCTGGAGCAAACTTGCATGAGTCAGAGGCTCCAACTGGAGAGAGAAATGGGCCAGCAGCACCACTAACGCGGCACGAATGCCATGTCGCTCTGAATCTGTAGAGATGGGATTATGTTAGAGCAGCGTGGTGGAGAGGTTGGGGGGGGGGGGTGAACACCTTGGAGCAAGGGTAACAGCAGCATGGTGTGGAACCACCAAGAACTCCCCTCTCTCTCTCTCTGAACTCTCTCTCTCTCTCTCTGAACTCTCTCTCTCTCTGAACTCTCTCTCTCTGAACTCTCTCTCTCTCTCTCTCTGAACTCTCTCTCTCTCTGAACTCTCTCTCTCTCTCTCTCTCTCTGAACTCTCTCTCTCTCTCTCTGAACTCTCTCTCTCTCTCTGAACTCTCTCTCTCTCTGAACTCTCTCTCTCTCTCTGAACTCTCTCTCTCTCTCTCTGAACTCTCTCTCTCTCTGAACTCTCTCTCATTCTCTCTCTGAACTCTCTCTCTCTCTGAACTCTCTCTCTCTCTGAACTCTCTCTCTCTCTGAACTCTCTCTCTCTCTCTGATTATCATTCTCTCCACCTCTTGCCCCCCCCGTCTCTCTCTCGCTCTCTTTCTCTCCTATCTCAGTTCAATTCATCTCTTCTATCTCAGTTCAATTCATCTCTTCTATCTCAGTTCAATTCATCTCTTCTATCTCAGTTCAATTCATCTCTTCTATCTCAGTTCAATTCATCTCTTCTATCTCAGTTCAATTCATCTCTTCTATCTCAGTTCAATTCATCTCTTCTATCTCAGTTCAATTAAATTTGAATTGCTTTATTGCTTTTTTTGTAACAATGTCCACATTGCCAAAGCCTATTTTGGAAATGGATATGCTTAAAAACGTTAACATAATACGATTTTTTGTAATAATAATCGGGATTGTCAATGAAACATAACAACAGTAAGGGTGGGGGGGTGTACCAAACATTAAGAACACCGTTCCAGCCCCACCGAGTGGCGCAGCGGTCTAAGGAACAGCATCGAGGTGCTAGAGGCATCACTACAGATCTGGGTTCAATCCCGGGCTGTGTCGCAGCCGGCCGCGACCGGGAGACCCATGAGGTGGCGTGCAATTGGCCCAGCGTCGTCTGGCTTAAGGGAGGGTTTGGCCGGCTGGGGATGTCCTTGTCCCATCGCACTCTAGCGACTCCTTGTGGCGGCCGGGCACATGCACGCTGACTTCGGTCGCCAGCTGTACGGTGTTTCTTCCGACACATTGGTGCGGCTGGCTTCCGGGTTAAGCGAGCAGTGTGTCAGGAAGCAGTGCGGCTTGGCGGGGTTGTGTTTCGGAGGACGCACGGCTCTGGACCTTTGCCTCTCCCGAGTCCGTACGTGAGTTGCAGCGATGGGACAAGACTGTAACTACCAATAGGATTTTATGGAATCGGGGAGAAAAAGTGGTAAAATAAAATAAATTGAGTTCCAACTATATATACAAAATATGTCGCCACCCCTTTAAATTATTCGATTCAGCTATTTCAGTCACACCTGTTGCTGACAAGTGTATAAAATCAAGCACACAGCCGTGCAATCTCCATAGACAAACATCGGCAGTAGAATGGCCTTACTGAAGAGCTCAGTGACTTTCAATGTGGCACCGCCAGAGGATGCCACCTTTCCAACAAGTCAGTTTTATGCCCTGTTAGAGCTTCCCCAGTCAACTGTAAGTGCTGTTATTGTGACGTGGAAACGTCTAGGTTGTAACAACAGCTCAGGCGTGAAGTGGTAGGCAACACAAGCTCACAGAACTAGAATGCAGAATGCTGAAGCACTCGCCGCCATTGGACTCTGGAGCAGTGTAAACATGTTCTCTGGAGTGATGAATCACGCTTCACCATCTGGAATCTAGGTTGGGCAGATGTCAGGAGAACGCCACCTGCCCCAATGCATAGTGGAAACTGTAAAGTTTGGTGGAGGAATAATAGTATGGGGCCGTTTTTATGGTTTGAGCTAGGCCCCTTAGTTCCAGTGAAGGGAAATCTTAACGCTACAGCACACAATGACATTCTAGATGATTCTGTGCGTCCAACTTTGTGGCAACAATTTGGGAAGGTCCTTTCCTGTTTCAGCATGAAAATGCCCCATGCACAAAGCGAGGTCCATACAGAAATGATTTGTTAAGATCGGTGTGGAAGAACTTGACTGGTCTGCACAGAGCCCTGACCTCAACCCCATCAAACACCTTCGGAATGAATTGGAACGCCGACTGCGAGTCAGACTTAATCGCTCAACATCAGTGCCTCCCTAATGTTCTTGTGACTAAATGGAAGCAAGTCCCCGCAGTAACTTTCCAACATCTCGTGGAAAGCCTTCCCAGAAGAGTGGAGGCTGATGTAGCGGCAAAGGGGAAGCCAACTCCATATTAATGCCCATGATTATGGAATGAGATGTTCGACGAGCAGGTGTCCACATACGTTTTGTCATGTAAGTGTACCTCTCGGTCTCTTACTCTCTCAACCTCACCACTGTCGCTCCAAAACAGAACAGGAAAGCAGTAGTGTTGTATTAGTCCCTATGGCTGGCTAAACTGGCCCTCCTCACGCATGGTCCTCTTGGGAATAGGTTTTCTCCCCGTGGTTCCTATCTCCAATGCATCCGTCCACCATCCTGTCGTTGTCCCAATGTGCTTTCTCGCTCCATGTCTACGGTTACGGTCGACACATAAAAACAGGTCAGGGCTAAGTTCTTCCCCAGCCCTGCCCAAACATGACCCATTGTGAGATAAACAATGGGATGACCCTGTAGCAGTTATTGTGGACAGAATGTTACAACACGCTGTCTGTACGGAACATAGATAGAGAGAGACATCCTCTCCCCAGCAGCCTAGTTCTGAAAACATATACTGCACAAGCACAAACTAAAAAGAGGACTGGGAAAGTAAATACTGGCTCTGTTTTTTTAATTTTTTTTTATGTCTTTCCTTTGATGTCATTTGAGGTACACGTTTGTCAAATGACAAAGTCGTTTTTGTGGTTATGAAACAATTGTGGGGGGAAATACAAAACTGAAAAGGGGAAGAAGAAAAATGTCCGTTTAAAAGCTTTACTTTATTGAGTTGTTTCTTCAACTGGTGAGAAAGCAAGTGAAGGGTAAACCGTTTGGTATAAAGGCGCCGCAGGCTCTCTGTCACTGTGTCTGTGTCGATGTTTCAGTACGATTTGTTGTCGCCTGTTTTGGGAAGGTCCATACACCCACTCCCGGGAGTCTGTCAAACCCCCGCAAAGTGACAGTGGATCTCGTTGAAGAAAGTGGGCGTTGGAGAACGGAACAAGTTAAACGGTAGAGGTTTTTTATGAGCTACAGCAACGAAGAACTCATCCGTTTCCTTTCTCTCTTTTCTTTCTTTCTCGTTTGCTTGCACCAGAGAGTAGGACTTGAAGATGAGTACATCATGGTTAGAAGTACATTGTTCCCATTGGACCATGTGAGGAAACGTACGATCAATATTCCAACTCCTAACATTGGAAGACGTGATAACTGGTTACATTGAACTGCTAGCCCGGGGAATGCACTATTGATTGGTAAATGAGGACTATAAATAAAGTTTAAAAGGAGAAATAGTTGTGCCGCGTGATTGTCTTCGGGGGTTTGTCTGAGTGCATGGTGCTACCTCACTGTGGGAGGTACTCAACCGACACACACACAGCCAGACACACACACACACACACTTCTCTCTGCCCACCCCTCTCCCTCTCCCCGCTCCTCTTCTCCCTCCAAAGGCAATAATCTGTCTATTACTACTGACTGCCCTGCTTAATGGCTCCCTGAGCTCCATAGAGGGGGGAGGCTGAGAAACGCGTTGGAGGAAAGATGGAGGGGGGGAGGAAAGAGGGATGGTGCGAAGAGATATCCCACTGGGCACACACTGGTTGAAGCAACGTTGGAATAGACGTTGAATGGCCGTCTGTGCCCAGTGGGATAGACCCGCTGAGAGGTGCCAGGGGAAAGATGGAGGGAGAAAAGAGGAGAGACATGCTGAAATAAAAGAGCAAGACATGGAGGAAGTAAGAAAGCACAAAGGAGGCAAAAAGACGACAGGACAACAGGAATAGGAACAAACATATAGACGCAATGGGTGTGTGAGTGCGAACGTGCGTTGTGTCACTAGGTTTCAGACGGGGGAACAGAGAAGCACTGGTGAAACCCGGAGGTGAATTGAGGATGTACATGAGACCTTTCTAAACAAATCCTTATTGAGTCAAAATTTCCTCCATCGCCCCTTTTCCTTTTTTCTTTGCTGTGGCTTTTAATAGCGTTGCCATCGATGTGAAGAGCGGTTGCTAGGCAACTGGCTGGCGTCTGGAACGGTGTGTGATCGGCGGCTCTCGCACTGACTGACAGACAGACAGAGCAGTGAAATGGACCAGGACTGTGAGTGTGTGTGTGCGTGTGTTGACTGACATTCCTGCTTGCATCAAAAACCTCTCATTTTCTTTTTCAGTTTCGATTAATATATTCATGAGT